>NC_036873.1:3856626-3860525 GCF_002910315.2 Salvelinus sp. IW2-2015
GCTAGCTCTACTAAACTATAGACTGGAAGGGATGGGGGGGGCTGCTAGCTCTACTAAACTATAGACTGGAAGGGATGGGGGGGCTGCTAGCTCTACTAAACTATAGACTGGAAGGGATCCAGTCTATAGTTTAGTAGAGCTAGCAGCCCCCCCATCCCTTCCAGTCTATAGTTTAGTAGAGCTAGCAGCCCCCCCATCCGATCGGTTGAAGAGCATGTATTTAGTTTTACTTGCATTTAAGATCAGTTGGAGGCCATGGAAGGAGTGTTGTATGGCATTGAAGCTCGTCTGGAGGTTTGTTAACACAGTGGTCAAAGAAGGGCCAGAAGTATACAGAATGGTGTCGTCTGCGTAGAGGTCGATCAGAGAATCACCAGCAGCAAGAGCGACATCATTGATGTATACAGAGAAAAGAGTCGGCCTGAGAATTGAACCCTGTGGCACCCCCATAGAGACTGCCAGAGGTCCGGACAACAGTCCCTCAGATTTGACACACTGAACTCTATCTGAGAAGTAGTTGGTGAACCAGGCGAGGCAGTCATTTGAGAAACCAAGGCTGTTAAGTCTGCCGATAAGAATGTGGTGATTGACAGAGTCAAAAGCCTTGGCCAGGTCGATGAAGAAGGCTGCACAGTATTGTCTTTAATCGATGGCGGTCATGATAACATTTAGGACCTTGAGCGTGGCTGAGGTGCACCCATGACCAGCTCGGAAACCAGATTGCATAGCGGAGAAGGTACGGTGGGATTCGAAATGGTCGGTGATCTGTTTGTTAACTTGGCTTTCGAAGACTTTAGAAAGGCAGGGTAGGATAGATATAGGTCTGTAGCAGTTTGGGTCTAGAGTGTCTCCCCCTTTGAAGAGGGGGATGACCGCGGCAGCTTTCCAATCTTTAGGGATCTCAGACGATATGAAAGAGAGGCTAGTAATAGAGGTTGCAACAATTGCGGAGGATCATTTTAGAAAGAGAGGGTCCAGATTGTCTAGCCCAGCTGATCTGGAGGGGTCCAGATTTTGCAGCTCTTTCAGACCATCAGCTATCTGGATTTGGGTAGCAGGTGGAAAGCATGGCCAGCCGTAGAAAAATGCTTATTGAAATTCTCGATTATCGTAGATTTATCGGTGGTGACAGTGTTTCCTAGCCTCAGTGCAGTGGGCAGCTGGGAGGAGGTGCTCTTATTCTCCATGGACTTTACAGTGTCCCAGAACCTTTTGGAGTTTGTGCTACAGGATACAAATTTCTGCTTGAAAAGCTAGCCTTTGCTTTCCTAACTGCCTGTGTATATTGGTTCCTAACTTCCCTGAAAAGTTGCATATCGCGGGGGCTATTCGATGCTAATGCAGTACGCCACAGGATGTTTTTGTGCTGGTCAAGGGCAGTCAAGTCTGGAGTGAACCAAGGGCTATATCTGTTCTAAGTTCTACATTTTTTGAATGGCATGCTTATTTAAGATGGTGAGGAAAGCACTTTTAAAGAATACCCAGGTATCCTCTGCTGACGGAATGAGGTCAATATCCTTCCAGGATACCCGGGCCAGGTCGATTGGAAAGGCCTGGTCGCTGAAGTGTTTTAGGGAGCGTTTGACAGTGATGAGGGGTGGTCGTTTGACCGCGGACCCATTACGGACGCAGGCAATGAGGCAGTGGTTGCTGAGATCTTGGTTGAAAACAGCATAGGTGTATTTAGAGAGCAGGTTGGTCAGGATGATATCTATGAGGGTGCCCATGTTTACGGATTTAGGGTTGTACCTGGTAGGTTCCTTGATAATTTCTGTGAGATTGAGGGCATCTAGCTTAGATTGTAGGATGGCCGGGGTGTTAAGTATATCCCAGTTTAGGTCACCTAACAGCTAGACAAGGAAGCTTGAAATGAGGTGATAATTATTAAGATCACTATTATCCCCACCTTTATGGAGTGGCAGCACGAGCTGATTTCTATACTATTTTAATATTTCCTGATAACAGTGTTAAATAAAACATGTGGGTTATTGACCCAACAATGATGGGCGCTGCACACTTATGCAGACCACGATCCAATTGGTCAGCCCCTGTGGATTTATTGTTGTAAATAGCATCCAGAACTTACTGTAAATAGCGTAAAGAAAAGCTTTGACTGTCATTAGTGTGATCATTCAGCAAGTATCGCCTATCAGCATCCAGTCCAATATCATTGTGAATAGGCTTCAAAGTTATTTTCAAGAGATCGCCCACTAAAATAAAATGGTGATTAAATGCATCAATGATGGATTTTTTTCTCCATAAAAGAGGCCAGTGTCTGAATTATTTTGTTCTGGCAGAGAGGAGGAAGTAGAATCTTTCAGGGATTTGACAGTTTTCCAGAATTTAGCCGGGTTCCCATTCCAATCCAAAAGAGCGTTTACATAATAATCAGATTTAGCCTTTTTGATTTGTCTTACACAATGATTCCTCATTCCTCAAATGATGATTATATGTGATTGTGTGTGCGTATGTGTAGAGTCAGCCCATATGGAAAAATTGTCAGAGTGTGCGAAGGAAGTCAGGTGCAGGAGAGCAGAGATGAGTGAACAGGCACACTGTCATGTTTTGTCTTTGATCATCATGTCTTGTCCCTGTGCTTCCCTCTGCTGGTCTTATTAGGTTATTTCCCTCTTTCTATCCCTCTCTCTCCCCCTTCCTCTCTCCCTCTCTCGCTCTCTATCTCTATCGTTCCGTCCCTGCTCCCAGCTGTTTCTCATTCTCCTAACGACCTCATTTACTCTTTCACACCTGTCCCCTATTTTGCCCTCTGATTAGAGTCCCTATTTCTCCCAGTCTCTGAGCCGGTGGGAGGAGATGGTTGAGATGCGGAGAGGAGAAACACCGTTAACGCGAGCTCTCTTCCACGAGCTCGGTGACGAATCTACCCGTCGTTCTATGCGGATGGCGAGTGCAATCAAAGAGTCCGCTGGAAGGAACCTCCCGGGAGAGAATCTCATCCTTAACCTCAGCGTGGAGTCCTCCAGAAAACGAGCGAGCAACGCGGCTCGTTCCAGTCACTGGATGCAGCAAGAGTGCGAAACTCTATAGAGTAATCCGTTATGGATCGATCACCTTGACATAGGGAAGCCAGGGCCCTGGAAGCCTCCTTCCCAAAAACTGAACGATCAAAAACCCGTATCATCTCCTCTTTAAAGTTCTGATAAACGTTAGAACACTCAGCCCTTGCCTCCCGATAGCTGTGCCCCACTCCCGAGCCCGACCAGTAAGGAGTGATATGACGTAAGCGAGTCCGAGCTCTCTCTCTTGAGTATGTGTTGGGCTGGAGAGAGAACACAATATCACACTGGGTGAGAAAGGAGCGACACTCAGTGAGCTGCCCAGAGTAACATGGTGGGTTATAACCCTAGGTTCCGGAGACTCGGAAGACCAGGAAGTAGCTGGTGGCACGAGACGAAGACTCTGAAACTGTCCTGAGAGATCGGAGACCTGGCGGACAGGGTCTCAACGGCATGACGAGCAGCAGACAATTCCTGCTCGTGTCTGCCGAGCATTGCTCCCTGGATCTCGACGGCAGTGTAGCGAGAATCCGTAGTCGCTGGGTCCATTCTTGGTCGGATTCTTCTGTTAGCTGGTGAATGAGGACCCAAAAGCGACTTAAAGAAACAGAGTCTTTATTCCAGGCTTAAACAAAAATGATTCTCCTGGAAATTATCATAGGTAAATCCAAAACAGGAAACTGAAATCCTCGTCAGTAGAGAGGAACGACTGGAGACCGACACAGACTGCAGGTCGCTTCAGGAGGGCACAGGCCGTAGCTGACATAGACACCTGCTCACACGCAGCATCTGAAGAAGGCAAAAACACGACAGGCGGAACAAGGACACAGAACAGCAAACATCAAACAAGAATCCGACAAGGACAGAAGCGGAAAACAGGAG
>NC_036873.1:3862247-3864882 GCF_002910315.2 Salvelinus sp. IW2-2015
GCGTCTGGCTGTTTTCCTCTGCCTGAATAAAGTGTGTGTTATGCTGGTGAATGAGGACCCAAAAGCGACTTAAAGAAACAGAGTCTTTATTCCAGGCTTAAACAAACAATGATTCTCCTGGAAATTATCATAGTAAATCCAAAACAGGAAACTGAAATCCTCTCGTCAGTAGAGAGGAACGACTGGAGACGCGACCACAGACTGCAGGTCGCTTCAGGAGGGCACAGGCCGTAGCTGACATAGACACCTGCTCACACGCAGCATCTGAAGAAGGCAAAAACACGACAGGCGGAACAAGGACACAGAACAGCAAACATCAAACAAGAATCCGACAAGGACAGAAGCGGAAAACAGAGGGAGAAATAGGGACTCTAATCAGAGGGCAAAATAGGGGACAGGTGTGAAAGAGTAAATGAGGTCGTAGGAGAATGAGAAACAGCTGGAGCAGGGACGGAACATAGAGAGAGAGAGCGAGAGAGGAGAGAGGAAGGGGAGAGAGAGGGATAGAAAGAGGGAAATAACCTAATAAGACCAGCAGAGGGAAGCACAGGGACAAGACATGATGATCAAAGAAAAACATGACAGTACCCCCCACTCACCGAGCGCCTCCTGCGCACTCGAGGAGGAACCCTGGCGGGCAACGAAGGAAATCATCAATCAACGAACGGTCCAGCACGTCCCGAGATGGAACCCAACTCCTCTCCTCAGACCGTAACCCTCCCAATCCACTAAGTACTGGTGACCACGTCCCCGAGAACGCATGTCCATGATCTCCGTACCTTGTAAATAGGCGCCCTCGACAAGGACGGGGGGGGGAGGGAAGACGAACGGGGGCGCGAAGAAAAGCTTGACACAGGAGACATGGAAAGACAGGGTGGACGCGACGAAGATGTCGCGGAAGAAGCAGTCGCACAGCGACAGGATTGACGACCTTGAAGACAACTGCGTCACAACACTCCGGCCCAAGGGAAAAAGCATTAGCGCACAAAATTACACAAATATGTACAAAAAACAAAACCACGGGTTACAACAATACCCGGCGCAAAACCAGCCTGTAGCGTCACACACGTAACGAACAAACAATACCACACACAGACATGGGGGGAACAGAGGATAATATAGAGTAATGAGGGGATGTAAACCAGGTGTGTGGGAAAACAAGACAAAACAAATGGAAAATGAAAGGTGGAGCGGCGATGGCTAGAAGACCGGTGACGTCGACCGCCGAACGCCGCCCGAACAAGGAGAGGGACCAACTTCGGCGGGAGTCGTGACAAAAATAATATATTCAAATGTATTTAAATTAAATTAAAATATATGTAAATATATTTGGAAAATGTATTTATCAAATATATACATAAAGAAAATATATCTACATATACAGTTCATTCAGAAAGTATTCACACCCCTTTTTCCACATTTTGTTGTTACAAAAATGGATAAAAATGTATTTAATTGTATTTTTTTGTCAACGATCTACACAAAATACTGTAATGTCAAGGTGGAAGAAAAATGGGTAACACTTAGTTTAAGGGGTCCTTATTACAGTGTAATTACATATGTAACTCCACTGTAACAAGTATTGTAATTAATTGTTATATTTTATAGTTACACTGTAACAACATTTAACTGGTGGTAATTGCAGTGTGTAATTACAGGGGTGTAACATTGAATGCTTGTTACCATGTTTGTTACAAATGTTAAAGTTTCTGATAGCATCCCAATGCACCATACACCAGGCTGCAAAAACCCTGTGTTATCCAATTGAAAACCGACCACCTCATTGCCACAACTCTGATGCCCAGGCCCAATGGCAAAAACAGGTTCACAAATGGTTCACATAAAAAAAAATATTTAAATTGTTAAATCATTTAATGGTGCTTTTGACAATGGGTCCATTATTTTAACCATCAATTAAACATTTTTAGACACATTAATAAAAAGTGATGGTTAAAATTGTGAGAGTCATATGTGCTTGTAAAATTCTAAGCCTATTAAACTTGGTTGAATAATTGTTTATAAATGGACTTAAAATGGTCATAAGACAAACTCTTATTCCATCATGCAACCTTTCAAGGTTTTCACTGTTGAGGAATATTCTCACTTTTGGATGGGATGCATTGCTGCAATTATTTAAACCCAGGAATAAGGCATCATGTCAAGATCTGCCCATCTGCACAAAACGCTTGAAATAACGCCAACATCGAACTTGCCCACATATGTTGATGTAACGGATGTGAAATGGCTAACTAGTTAGCGGGTACGCGCTAGTAGCGTTTCAATCAGTTACGTCACTTGCTCTGAAACTCGAAGCGTCGTTACCCATCGCTCCACAAAAGCCGCGGCCCTTGCAGAGCAAGGGGCAACACTACATCTAGGTTTCAGAGCAAGTGACGTAACTGATTGAAACGCTACTAGCGCGTACCCGCTAACTAGTTAGCCATTTCACATCCGTTACACTCACCCCCCTTTCAACCTCCTCCTTTTCCGCAGCAACCAGTGATCCGGGTCAACAGCATCAATGTAACAGTATAACTTTAGTACAGTCCCCTCGCCCCGACACGGGCGCGAACCAGGGACCCTCTGCACACATCAACAACTGACACCCACGAAGCGTCGTTACCCATCGCTCCAT
>NC_036873.1:3869429-3872845 GCF_002910315.2 Salvelinus sp. IW2-2015
TTACTTTAGTCCCTTGTTAATTAATTACTTATTACTCATTACCAAGAAATACTTACAAACAAAAGATGAGCTTCTACTTTAGTAAACATTTTTGCAATATGTAAAAAGAGCATTACATTTCTCACAAAATAAGAAGGATTTTTATTGTTAGATTAATAATTCATTATTAGATTAAACAAATATATAGGCCTACTCACATAATACTCTTGGGTAACAGATACTGTGAGATAAAGGTTCAGGGAAGATAACACTATCGAGCCCAGGTAACGTTAGCTAGCAGCGATCATAGCATATTTGCCAGCTTTAGCTTTAGTCAAGGTTAGAAAACTAGCTAGCTAGCGTGCTAGCTAATCCTCAAAAACTCAAGAGATTGAACGGAAAGTCTAGATGTAGATGCTAACTAGCTAGCCTAGTTGGTAGGCCCAACAAAAACTCCAGCTAATGTTTTCTATCGTTAGCTACAGGTAGCTAGCTAACAGCACTAGGCTAGCTGGCGAGCCATTCTAGCGAACTACCTATGCTAAATCGTCCAGCTGAATTCATGTATCCAAAAAACGAAACAAATGCATAGAAAACTTACTTTTTATCTCCTGTGTTGATGTTTTTGATCTACAATATTTTTGTTTATTTCACAGCAATTTTTCATGTCTGGATTTTGCACACTTACCTTCTTTTCGACCCATTCTTTGTGCATTTTACATTGATGTCAGTGTCAATGTAACAGTATAACTTTAGTACAGTCCCCTCGCCCCGACACGGGCGCAAACCAGGGACCCTCTGCACACATCAACAACTGACACCCACGAAGCGTCGTTACCCATCGCTCCACAAAAGCCGCGGCCCTTGCAGAGCAAGGGGCAACACTACATCTAGGTTTCAGAGCAAGTGACGTAACTGATGAAACGCTACTAGCGCGTACCCGCTACTAGTTAGCCATTTCACATCCGTTACACTCACCCCCCTTTAACCTCCTCCTTTTCCGCAGCAACCAGTGATCCGGGTCAACAGCATCAATGTAACAGTATAACTTTAACAGTCCCCTCGCCCCGACACGGGCGCGAACCAGGGACCCTCTGCACACATCAACAACTGACACCCACGAAGCGTCGTTACCCATCGCTCCACAAAAGCCGCGGCCCTTGCAGAGCAAGGGGCAACACTACATCTAGTTCGTGGGTGTCAGTTGTTGATGTGTGCAGAGGGTCCCTGGTTTGCGCCCGTGTCGGGGCGAGGGGACTGTACTAAAGTTATACTGTTACATTGACACTGACATCAATGTAACAATGCACAAAGAATGGGGTCGAAAAGAAGGTAAGTGTGCAAAATCCAGACATGAAAAATTGCTGTGAAATAAACAAAAATATTGTAGATCAAAAACATCAACACAGGAGATAAAAAGTAAGTTTTCTATGCAATTTGTTTCGTTTTTTTGGATACATGAATTCAGCTGGACGATTTAGCATAGGTAGTTCGCTAGAATTTGCTCGCCAGCTAGCCTAGTGCTGTTAGCTAGCTAACTGTAGCTAACTAGATAGAAAACATTAGCTGGAGTTTTTGTTGGGCCTACCAACTAGGCTAGCTAGTTAGCATCTACATCTAGACTTTCCGTTCAATCTCTTGAGTTTTTGAGGATTAGCTAGCACGCTAGCTAGCTAGTTTTCTAACCTTGACTAAAGCTAAAGCTGGCAAATATGCTATGATCGCTGCTAGCTAACGTTACCTGGGCTCGATAGTGTTATCTTCCCTGAACCTTTATCTCACAGTATCTGTTACCCAAGAGTATTATGTGAGTAGGCCTATATATTTGTTTAATCTAATAATGAATTATTAATCTAACAATAAAAATCCTTCTTATTTTGTGAGAAATGTAATGTCTTTTTACATATTGCAAAAATGTTTACTAAAGTAGAAGCTCATCTTTTGTTTGTAAGTATTTCTTGGTAATGAGTAATAAGTAATTAATTAACAAGGGACTAAAGTAATTCTGCAAGAAATGTGGCAAAGAAAATAACTTTTTGGCCTGAATACAAAGCATAATGTTTGGGGAAAATCCAACATACCACATCACGGATTACCACTCTTCATATTTTCAAGCATCAAATCAAATCAAGTTTATTTTATATAGCCCTTCGTACATCAGCTAATATCTCGAAGTGCTGTACAGAAACCCAGCCTAAAACCCCAAACAGCAAGCAATGCAGGTGTAGAAGCACGGTGGCTAGGAAAAACTCCCTAGAAAGGCCAAAACCTAGGAAGAAACCTAGAGAAGAACCAGGCTATGAGGGGTGGCCAGTCCTCTTCTGGCTGTGCCGGGTGGAGATTATAACAGAACATAAAAAGAAAGAAAAAACAGAAAACAAAAACAACCCAAACAATAAAACGAACCACGATACCAATATAAAAATAAAACAACTAGAAGAAACGGACGACAAAACAAACACACACAAACAACCACACCAGAAACACTCAAAACTCAAAAAGACCACCTACACAATAATATACATAACATCACAAAGCATCGGACATAAAAAGAGAAAAATCAAAATGAGAAAACTAACAGACAAAAAAATCAGGTAAGGACAAGGTACATCAACACACCTAATGTAAATAAAACAATGATAATGTATGACCCGAGGCAGAACAACCCGACGAAGAGAACAAATATTAATCATAATAAACTATCCACATAACTGCACAGGCTGAGGCAGGCTTTCTCTGTAGATCTCCATTTTTATGAATGGTCTGCCTACCCATGTGAGAGACGCAGACTCGGTTCAACCTTTAAGTCTTTACTGAAGACTTATTCTTTCAGTAGGTCATATGATTGAGTTGTATTGGCCAGGATGTGAAGGTGAACGAAGGCTCTGGAGCAACGAACCGCCTTGCTTGTCTCTGCCTGGCCGGTTCCCTCTCTCCACTGGGATTCTTCTGCCTCTAACCCTATTACAGGGGGCTGAGTCATTGGCTTACTGGGGTATCATCGGATGGGGCCACAGTGTCTCCTGACCCCTCCTGTCTCGCCTCCAGTATTTATGCTGCAGTAGTTTTTGTGTCGGGGGCTAGGGTAGTTGGTTTATATCTGGAGTACTTCTTGTCTTATCCTCGTGTCCTGTGGGAATTTAAAGTATGCTCTCTCTAATTCTCTTCTTCTCTCTTTCTTTCTCTCTCTCGGAGTACCTGAGCCCTAGGACCATACGTCAGGACTACGCGGCATGATGACTCCTTGCTGTCCCCAGTCCACCTGCTTGCTGCTGTTCGAGTTTCAACTGTTTCTGCCTGCGGTTATGGAACCCCTACCTGTCCAGACCTGCTGTTTTTCAACTCTTAATGATCGCTATGAAAAGCCAACTGACATTTTATTCCTGATTATTGTTTGACCATGCTTGTCATTTATGAACATTTTGAACATCTTGGCC
>NC_036873.1:3874568-3970010 GCF_002910315.2 Salvelinus sp. IW2-2015
CACTTTCAACAGCGAAGCTAAGTAGTAACATTAACATGATGTCTTCTAATTGCAGTCGCTGTACTCATATACAGGAGAACGATCGCCTTACGGCGAGGATAGCTGTGCTGCAAGCCCAGCTTCAGACGCAATCGTTAGGCAAGGGTAATTCAGTGTAGGAAAGGATGAAACAGGGTCTGTGCACCAGTAAGTACAGATAGTAGTAATAAACCCCCCCGCACAGTCCCCACAGCCGGACAACTTTCTCATGGCTTCTGGAGGGAAATGCTGTAGAATGCTCAACTGGTGTCGCTCATTCAGCCGACAGAAACTTTCAACCGGTTTCCCCCATTAAGTAGCGAGTCGGAGTCTGAGGCCGAGTC
Organism: Salvelinus sp. IW2-2015; assembly: GCF_002910315.2. Lineage (NCBI taxonomy): Eukaryota > Metazoa > Chordata > Actinopteri > Salmoniformes > Salmonidae > Salvelinus > Salvelinus sp. IW2-2015. The sequence goes on from NC_036873.1 coordinate 3,874,931, forward strand.
TTCTCTTGTCTCTACTCCTCCCGTTACGGGGTCTGAGACGCCGAAGGCTCCCACCATTAGCTCTGACAAAATTGAAAACCCTAGGCATTGGCGACTCCATTACCCGCAGTATAGACTTAAAACGAATCACCCAGCGATCATACACTGTTTACCAGGGGGCAGGGCTACCGACGTTAAGGCTAATCTGAAGATGGTGCTGGCTAAAGCTAAAACTGGCGAGTGTAGAGAGTATAGAGATATTGTTATCCACGTCGGCACCAACGATGTTAGGATGAAACAGTCAGAGGTCACCAAGCACAACATAGCTTCAGCGTGTAAATCAGCTAGAAAGATGTGTCGGCATCGAGTAATTGTCTCTGCCCCTCCCAGTTAGGGGGAGTGACGAGCTCTACAGCAGATCTCACAACTCAATCGCTGGTTGAAAACTGTTTTCTGCCCTCCCAAAAGATAGGATTTGTAGATAATTGGCCCTCTTTCTGGGACTCACCCACAAACAGGACCAAGCCTGACCTGCTGAGGAGTGACGGACTCCATCCTAGCTGAGGGGGGCTCTCATCTTATCTACCAACATAGACAGGGCTCTAACTCCTCTAGCTCCACAATGAAATAGGGTGCAGGCCAGGCAGCAGGCTGTTAGCCAACCTGCCCGCTTAGTGGAGTCTGCCACTAGCATAGTCAGTGTAGTCAGCTCAGCCATCCCCATTGAGACTGTGTCTGTGCCTCGACTAGGTTGGGCAAAACTAAAACATGGCGGTGTTCGCCTTAGCAATCTCATTAGGATAAAGACCTCCTCCATTCCTGCCATTATTGAAAAGAGATCGTGAACCTCACATCTCAAAATAGGGTTACTTAATGTTAGATCCCTCACTTCAAAGGCAGTTATAGTCAATGAACTAATCACTGATCATAATCTTGATGTGATTGGCCTGACTGAAACATGGCTTAAGCCTGATAATTTACTGTGTTAAATGAGGCCTCACCTCCTGGTTACACTATGGACCATATCCCCGTGCATCCGCAAAGGCGGAGGTGTTGCTAACATTTACGATAGCAAATTTCAATTTACAAAAACAAAAATGACGTTTTCGTCTTTTGAGCTTCTAGTCATGAAATCTATGCAGCCTACTCAATCACTTTTATAGCTACTGTTTACAGGCCTCCTGGGCCATATACAGCGTTCCTCTCTGAGTTCCCGAATTCCTATCGACCTTGTAGTCATAGCAGATCATATTCAAAATTTTTGGTGATTTAATATTCATATGGAAAAGTCCACAGACCCACTCCAAAAGGCTTTCGGAGCCATCATCAATTCAGTGGGTTGTGTCCAACATGTCTCTGGACCTACTCACTGCCACAGTCTTACTCTGGACCTAGTTTTGTCCCATGGAATAAATGTTGTAGATCTTAATGTTTTCCTCATAATCCTGGACTATCGGACCACCATTTTATTACGTTGCAATCGCAACAAATAATCTGCTCAGACCCCAACCAAGGAGCATCAAAAGTCGTGCTATAAATTCTCAGACAACACAAAATTCCTTGATGCCCTTCCAGACTCCTTCTGCCTACCCAAGGACGTCAGAGGACAAAAATCAGTTAACCACCTAACTGAGGAACTCAATTTAACCTTGCGCAATACCCTAGATGCAGTTGCACCCCTAAAAACGAAAAACATTTGTCATAAGAAACTAGCCCCTGGTATACAGAAAATACCCGAGCTCTGAAGCAAGCTTCCAGAAAATTGGAACGGAAAATGGCGCCACACCAAACTGGAAATCTTCCGACTAGCTTGGAAAGACAGTACCGTGCAGTATCGAAGAGCCCTCACTGCTGCTCGATCATCCTACTTTTCCAACTTAATTGAGGAAAATAAGAACACCAAAATTTTTTGATACTGTTGCAAAGTAACTAGACTGACGAACCATGTCCAGATAAAGCGTCCGGAGTGAAAAAGTTGAATGAGGGAAAAAAGTTGTGATGGAAAAACTAAAAATATAAACGGTAATTAAAAAGTTAAAAGAAAAAAAAACTTAAAGTTGTCAGCTAGCAAAGTAAGGTTGGCAACAAAACGCACAGCAACAAAACGCACAGCAACACGTCTGCAAATTCAAGAGGAAGTTTCAAGAGGAAGCATGGTGGTGGCTGCATCATGTTATGGGTATACTTGTCATCGGCAAGGACTAGGGAGTTTTTTTTAGGATAAAAAGAAAGGTAATAGAGCTAGGCACAGGCAAAATCCTAGAGGAAAACATGGTTTGGTCTGCTTTCCAACAGACACTGGGAATTCACCTTTCAGCAGGACAACTACCTAAATCTCAAGGCCACATATACACTGGAGTTGCTTACCAAGACGACGTTGAATGTTCCTGAGTGGCCTAGTTACAGTTTTAACTTAAATCGGCTTGAAAATCTATGGCAAGACTTAAAAATGATCTTGAGCTTGAAGAATAAAAAATTAATTATGGACAAATATTGTCCAATCCAGGTGTGCAAAGCTCTTAAAGCCAAGCAAGTTCTTGTTGAGAAGCTAAATGTAATTATGTGTGTGCAATAAGTGTGACATACTAACTCTTCCACCTTTCCTGTCACAGGATGAGATTATAGTTGTGTATAGTAATGTCAGTGTTGGAGAAATCTGGTGATAACAATGTAAATAAAACCCCTACTTTTTTGTACTTTATACCATCGATGACTACTCTGTTGCTGCTCTATACCTCCTATCTGATTATGTTTAGCTAACCCCCTGTTACTTTCACCATAATCTGTTTACCTCTCACAAGAACACATTACAGGCTTCAAATCAAATCAAACCAAATTGTATTTGTCACATGCGCCGAATACAACAGGTGTAGAACTTACCGTGAAATGCTTACTTACAAGCCCTTAACCAACAATGCAGTTCAAGAAATAGAGTTAAGAAAATATTTACTAAATAATCTAAAGTGAAAATAAATAAATAAAATCAAAAGGTAACACAAAAAATTGTGTGTGGGGGGGAGTCAATGTAAATAGTCTGAGTGGCTTAATTGTCCAGCAGTCTTATGGCTTGTGGGGTAGAAGCTGTTAATGAGCCTTTTGGTCCTAGACTTGATGCTCAGGTACCGCTTGCCGTGAGGTAGCATAGAGAACTGTCTATGACTTGGGTGACTGGAGTCTTTGACAATTTTTTGGGCCTTCCTCTGACACCACCTAGAATATAGGTCCTGGATGTCAGGAAGCTTGGCCCCAGTGATGTACTGGGCCATACGCACTACCCTCTGTAGTGCTTTACGGTCAGATGCCGAGCAGTTGCCATACCAGGCGGTGATGCAACCGGTCAGGATGCTCTCGATGGTGCAGCTGTATAACGTTTTGAAGATCTGGGGACCCATGCCAAATCTTTTCAGTTTCCTGAGGGGGAAAAGGTGTTGTCGTGCCCTCTTCACAACTGTCTTGGTGTGTTTGGACCATGATAGTTTGTTGGTGATGTGATCACCAAGGAACTTGAAACCCTCAACCCGCTCTACTACAGCCCCGTCGATGTTAATGGGGGCCTGTTCGGCCCTCCTTTTCCTATAGTCCACGATCAGCTCCTTTGTCTTGCTCACATTGAGGGAGAGGTTGTTGTCCTGGCACCACACTGCCAGGTATCTGACCTCCTCCCTATAAGCTGTCTCACCGTTGTCGGTGATCAGGCCTACCAGTGTTGTGTCATCAGCAAACTTAGTGATGGTGTTGGAGTCGTGCTTGGCTACGCAGTCGTGGGTGAACAGTGAGTACAGGAGGGGACTAAGCACACACCTCTGAGGGACCCCAGTGTTGAGGATTAGCATGGCAGATGTGTTGTTGCCTACCCTTACCACCTGGGGGCGGCTTGTCAGGAAGTCCAAGATCCAGTTGCAGAGGGAGGTGTTTAGTCCCAGGGTCCTTAGCTTAGTGATGAGCTTCGTGGGCACTATGGTGTTGAACGCTGAGCTGTAGTCAATGAACAGCATTCTCACATAGGTATTCATTATGTCCAGGTGGGAAAGGGTAATGTGGAGTGCGATTGAGATTGCGTCATCTGTGGATCTGTTGGGGCAGTATGCAAATTGGAGTGGGTCTCGGGTTTCTGGCATGATGGTTGATGTGAGCCATGACCAGCATTTCAAAGCACTTCATGGCTCACCGACGTGAGTGCTACGGGGCCGTAATCATTTAGGCAGGTTACCTTGGCTTTCTTGGGCACAGGGACTATGGTGGTCTGTTTGAAACATGTAGGTATTACAGACTCGGTCAGGGAGAGATTGGAAATGTCAGTGAAGCCACTTGCCAGTCGGTCCGCACATGCTTTTGAGTACACATCCTGGAAATCCGTCTGGCTTGAGCACATAACTTGAAAAGACACTTTCATGCCATGATTTGGACTATCATTACCGTGTTTATGATCTGTTTATTATGTTCATTATGTTATGTCAATAACTGAAAGGATCATTTATGAAGAATGACAACAATCTTTCATTGCAGTCTGGTTTCTTTATTTACTTTCAACAGCAAAACATTCCAAAATGTGTATTCATTCGAAAAATGTAAATCAGTTATCATCTCCAGTATCATCACAAAGTCTAGTTCGTAAATATTTGTCGACATTCACATAGCGGTTGTTTTGGTGGTGTCGGAGGTGGAACTGTGTTAGAGCTGTCAAATCCACAAGGGGCTCCTAGCATTATAACTAAAGCGGACATTGCCATTAGCTGCACGGAGTCGCAGTAACAGAAATAATATGCAGCCTTGTTTACAAGTTTGAACACTGGAATGTAAAATGTAATCTACACCTCGATTAGGATGATAGAGATCCTCATTATTTAGTTGAATGATTTTTCAATTTGAATGTAATTATTTCTACATAGCCTACACTTTCTTGTTTTGAACTAACTCGAGGGGGCGGGTGTGGCTTCGTGACCATAATCACAAGAGCAGCTGCTCACCGATTTGACAGCTGCAACGCAGTTCCACCTCCGACACCACAAAAACATCAGGTATCGCCAGTTAACGCTTGATCTGATTGATTCTATGCTTTATTGATGATACTGAAGATTATACCATATAGTCTGCCCTGTAAATAATAATTGTTTCATTTATTATGGATCCCCATTAGCTGCTGCCTGGGGTTCATCAAAATTAAGGCAGTTTATACAATAAAAACATTACAACACATTCACAGATTTCAGACTTTACAACACACTGTGTGCCCTCAGGCCCCTACTCCACCACTACCACATACAGTGGGGAGAACAAGTATTTGATACACTGCCGATTTTGCAGGTTTTCCTACTTACAAAGCATGTAGAGGTCTGTAATTTTTATCATAGGTACACTTCAACTGTGAGAGACGGAATCTAAAATCAAAAATCCAGAAAATCACATTGTATGATTTTTAAGTAATTCATTTGCATTTTATTGCATGACATAAGTATTTGATACATCAGAAAAGCAGAACTTAATATTTGGTACAGAAACCTTTGTTTGCAATTACAGAGAAACAGAAACATACGTTTCCTGTAGTTCTTGACCAGGTTTTCACACACTGCAGCAGGGATTTTGGCCCACTCCTCCTTACAGACCTTCTCCAGATCCTTCAGGTTTCGGGGCTGTCGCTGGGCAATACGGACTTTCAATACGGACTTTTTGGGATGGTGTTTTTGGGGTTGTACTCATCCTTCTTCTTCCTCCAAACACGGCGAGTGGAGTTTAGACCAAAAAGCTCTATTTTTGTCTCATCAGACCACATTACCTTCTCCCATTCCTCCTCTGGATCATCCAGATGGTCATTGGCAAACTTCAGACGGGCCTGGACATGCGCTGGCTTGAGCAGGGGGACCTTGCGTGCGCTGCAGGATTTTAATCCATGACGGCGTGTGTGTTACTAATGGTTTTCTTTGAGACTGTGGTCCCAGCTCTCTTCAGGTCATTGACCAGGCCGTGTAGTTCTGGGCTGATCCCTCACCTTCCTCATGATCATTGATGCCACACGAGGTGAGATCTTTGCATGGAGCCCCAGACTGAGGGTGATTGATCGTCATCTTGAACTTCTTCAATTTTTAAAATAATTGCGCCAACAGTTGTTGCCTTCTCACCAAGCTGCTTGCCTATTGTCCTGTAGCCCATCCCAGCCTTGTGCAGGTCTACAATTTTATCCCTGATGTCCTTACACAGCTCTCTGGTCTTGGCCATTGTGGAGAGGTTGGAGTCTGTTTGTTTGAGTGTGTGGACAGGTGTCTTTTATACAGGTAACGGTTCAACAGGTGCAGTTAATACAGGTAACGAGTGGAGAACAGGAGGGCTTCTTAAAGAAAAACTAACAGGTGTGTGAGAGCCGGAATTCTTACTGGTTGGTAGGTGATCAAATACTTATGTCATGCAATAAAATGCAAATGAATTACTTAAAATCATACAATGTGATTTTCTGGATTTTTGTTTTAGATTCCGTCTCTCACAGTTGAAGTGTACCTATGATAAAAATGACAGACCTCTACATGCTTTGTAAGTAGGAAAACCTGCAAAATCGGCAGTGTATCAAATACTTGTTCTCCCCACTCTATCTACAGTACACGGCAGATAGGGTATAGGCCAGGATGGTCCACCATGCAAAAAGTCTGTTCTGGTCCTGCATCTTCTGGTGACCTATTGGAAAACGTACAACAATGATATTAAGATTACTTTTGTTTTGATGACAAGACAAAGTAGCCTACACACCTGTGGAAGATATCTAGACCCCTCCTATCAGCCAATCAGGACTGTGTATGTAAATATATCATTTCATATTCAAATTTGATTCCTAATCTCCACACGATCAGACTAAGCATTTCGGTGGAGTCTCAGGGAAATAAATTATAAAAAATATATTTTGGCATTCTATTAAAAAAATAAACACACAGTGAATTATTAGACAAAGTGATGATTAAAAAAATGTAATTAAAAAGACTGCTTTAAAATGAGTCATTAAAAAGAGTTGTATGATTTGTTGAACATTGAAATCAAGGGTTTTTGTAAGGTAACACTTTACCTTTTCTGTAAATCTGGTACCCTCACTTTGATCAAATTCATTTTAGAATAATTTGGAAAAGGTTTAACATTACATTACACACAGCTTCATGTCAAGTAAACATTTCCTCATTATAAAACACCAAAATTCAAACAACAGGACAAGGTTGTCCCTTTTCATCAGTGAAGCATTTTTACAGACACCATCACCACCATTTCATCTACTAATTCTTTCCTCAGTTCAACACATCCAGTTCCTTCTACATCCAACACCAACAGAATTAACAAACTTACTAATACTACATTACATGTCACTATACTCTATACATGGGCCATGTGCATTTTCTGCTGGTGTATTCTGAGGTAGCTCCTCTCTGAGAACCTCTTCCCACAGTGCGTACAGGCGAACGGCCTCTCTCCCGTGTGGACCTTCAGGTGCATCTTCAGCTGGTCCTGGCGGGAGAACCTCTTCTCACACTGGGGGCAGCTGTGGGGTTTCTCCCCTGTGTGGACCCTCTGGTGCCTCTTCAGGTTGGACGAATCGGAGAAACTGGCCCGGCACAGTTGGCAGCCGAATGGTTTCTCCCCCGTGTGCATCCTCTGGTGGATCTCCACCTGTTTGGGGAAACTGAAGGCTTTCCCACAGAACGAACACGGGAAGCGCTTCTCCTTGGCGCTGCCACCTTTACTGATTCCATCTCTACTACTCTCAGTTGTCAATGGGCTTGTGTAGCCATTTAGTGTTGAGGCACTGGCATTGTCTGAGGTCTGGTTTAACATTAGCAGAGTGTGAGGAGGACGAAGGCCAGGGAGTGTCTGTGTTGTCGCAGGGTCCATGTTCCAGTTGATAGATCCTATAGAAGGCAGGCTGAAGGCAGCACCTGTTACGGGGTTAACCTGAAGCGCCATCAGTCTCTCTGAATCACAACTATAGGAGCAGGATGGAGCATCGCTAGCCGAGTCTGTGTCTGTTCTCGCCAGCCGAATAGGGACACCTCCAAATCTACGCCTCGCCCTGGTCTCAGCCAGTCTGTTGTCATGGAGACTAAGTTCGGACATTGTTTTGTGTCCGACTGTCTGTTTCTGGTTGTGGTTAACAGTGTTGTTCCCCAGCCCAGAGTTGAGGACGCTGTCCCATCCACTGACTTCCACTATGTCGCCTCTGGTCCTCGCCTGCTCAGTGATGTTGTCCCCAGGCCCCTTGGCTGCACCTTCCTGGTAGGGGGAATCTAAGATGGCTACCCAGTCTCCTCTGTTAGCCTCCAGCCAACCACCTGCAGGAAGAGGTTAGAAAATAGACTTTATAAACATGGCAGAGAACTCTACATATGGATTTTTTTTTTTTGCAATTACCTGGTCAATTTCATACATTATATGTGTTTTTGTATGTAAACATAAGTTGAATTGATTGAATTTGATGAATGAAGAAAATGAAAAAAATAATAGCTAGCCACTATTCCCATTGACGCTCTATTACTGTATGTAAGCTATATGTATTTGTCCCTTACCTTGCTCCCCCATCTTTAGTTGACTCAGCAGATCAATGCTCTCTGGTCCGTCTTCTATTGTCTCCTCTTTGACTAGCAGCAGATCAATCTTCCCATCCTCCATGTCTACTGACTGTAAGAGATACAGAGTGAGAGGATGTTGGATCAAGAAATCTGATATGAGCACCCTGCTATGGAGCATCTTCTGATTGGGCAATGAGGGATTGCTATGAGTACTATGTAAACGTGTTAGTTGAATTGATTACTTGACACTAATGGTTTGATAATTCAAAGGCATGGTCCCACACTTCATACAAAATTAATCAAGACCTGGACCCGTATCCACAAAGAGTCTCAGAGTAGAAATACTGATCAAGGATCATGTATATAGTCTATATAGTCTTATTCATTATGATCTAAAAGGCAAAATTGATCCTAGTATCAGACAGTAGTTCACAGTGGGCTCACCTCAGTGAGACTGTATGTGGTCCTGTGCTGCTCAGCTGGTTCCTCTGTGGGTTCAGGAGGAGGTGTAGTCTGGTTGTCCTCCATGACCATGGTCCCCTCATGGTTCCCCAGACCCTCCTCACACCCCTCATCCTTCACCAAAAGCACCTCTGGACCCTCCTCCTGGAAGAGAAAGGTGATACAGATTACACAGACATACACTCCCTCAGGTACATACACACAGATAATAAACACACTTTCAACATGGAGTGTTTACCCATCCCCACTATGTTTGAGTCCTATACTGTAGTTACAGAATTACTTCATTGTCCCCCACGATGAAATCGGAGAGAGGGGACTATGGAACTGTCTCTGTATGCACGTTAGTCACACGCAATATCTCAGACACCACTGGCCCGAATTTGACTAAAGTTGGATTAATGAAACATCTTGCCATAGAGATCTGGGCCCAGTTTCCCAAAAGCATCTTAAGGCTAAGTTCATCATTAGCACCATTTTGGGAAACCGGGCCCTGGCACTTACAAAATGACACTGATTGGCCCAAGAGGGCGCTATAGCAATCAACTGAAATTCCAAAAGTTGAACAAGCAGATCTCCTGTCTCGACATGTTTACTGTTGCTTTGTTGTTGTTAAAACCATCAAGGTGGACTTAAACTGAGTGTACAAAACATTAGGAACACCCGCTCTTTCCATGACATAGACTGACCAGGTGAAAGCTAGGATCCCTTCTTGATGTCACTTGTTAAATCCACTTCAATCAGTGTCGATGAAGGGGAGGAGACAAGTTAAAGAAATTATTTTCAAACCTTGAGATAATTGACACATGGATTGTGTATGTGTGCCAATCAGAGGGTGAATGGGCAAGACAAAGGATGTAAGTGCCTTTGAAAGGGGTATGGTAGTAGGTGCCAGGCGCACCAGTTTGAGTGTGTCAAGAACTGCAACGCTGCTGGGTTTTTCACACTCAACAGAATGGTCCACCACCCAAAGGACATCCAGCCAACTTGACACTGTCGGAAGCATTGGAGTCAACATGGGCCAGCATCCCTGTGGAATGCTTGTAGATGCCTTGTAGAGTCCATGCCCCTACAAATTGAAGTTTTTCCATCACTTTACTTAGATTTGTGTGTATTAGGTAGTTGTTGGGGAATTGTTAGATTACTTGTTAGATATTACTGCACTGTCAGAACTAGAAGCACAAGCATTTCGCTACACTCAATAACATCTGCTAACCATGTGTATGTGACCAATAAAAATGTATTTGATTTGATTTGTTAATAGGGCAAAAGGGGGTGAAACTCAATATTAGGATGTGGTTCCTAATGTATTGTGCACTCAGTGTAAATATGATGTTGTGGGTAAATAAGTCAGCTATGATAAGTCAAAAGTCATCATCAGACAAACCTGACTAAACTATTTTGAGGTGTACAGTAGGTGTTTGTTAGTGTGTGGGTATGTGTAGGTATATTTAGTAAGTGTATATTGATTATAAAGATAAAACTACTGTCGGGTGTATGCAGAATAGGGTGAGATCAGATGTGATGTATACTAAAGAGACTGTCAATGGAAGTCTTAGAATGAAAAGTCCCATTTTGTGTTTATTAAACATAAACAAGTTTTGAATACACCATCTGAAACCCACATACATGTCTCAACTACAATTCTGCATGAACTTGATAAACTACATTAATTTTGTCATTAAAAGCATCTTGGGAAAAACATTAAGTAGTTGAATGGAAATAATGAAATAGGCATTTGTGATCATCATATAACTTACACACTACAAACACAATATGTTAGACTTTTTAGGCTTTTATATATATATATATATATATATATATATATATATAGTATACAGTGAGGGAAAAAAGTATTTGATCCCGTGCTGATTTTGTACGTTTGCCCACTGACAAAGAAATGATCAGTCTATAATTTAATGGTAGGTTTATTTGAACAGTGAGAGACAGAATATCAACAAAAAATCAGAAAAACGCATGTCAAAAATGTTATGAATTGATTTGCATTTTAATGAGGGAAATAAGTATTTGACCCCTCTGCAAAACATGACTTAGTACTTGGTGGCAAAACCCTTGTTGGCAATCACAGAGGGTCAGACGTTTCTTGTAGTTGGCCACCAGGTTTGCACACATCTCAGGAGGGATTTTGTCCCACTCCTCTTTGCAGATCTTCTTCAAGTCATTAAGGTTTCGAGGCTGACGTTTGGCAACTCGAACCTTCAGCTCCCTCCACAGATTTTCTATGGGAATAAGGTCTGGAGACTGGCTAGGCCACTCCAGGACCTTAATGTGCTTCTTCTTGAGCCACTCCTTTGTTGCCTTGGCCGTGTGTTTTGGGTCATTGTCATGCTGGAATACCCATCCACGACCCATTTTCAATACCCTGGCTGAGGGAAGGAGGTTTTCACCCAAGATTTGACGGTACATGGCCCCGTCCATCGTCCCTTTGATGCGGTGAAGTTGTCCTGTCCCTTTAGCAGAAAAACACCCCCAAAGCATAATGTTTCCACCTCCATGTTTGACGGTGGGGATGGTTTCTTGGGGTCATAGGCAGCATTCCTCCTCCTCCAAACACGGCAAGTTGGGTTGATGCCAAAAAACTCAATTTTGGTCTCATCTGACCACAACACGTTCACCCAGTTGTCCTCTGAATCATTCAGATGTTCATTGGCAAACTTCAGACGGGCATGTATATGTGCTTTCTTGAGCAGGGGGACCTTGCGGGCGCTGCAGGATTTCAGTCCTTCACGGCATAGTGTGTTACCAATTGTTTTCTTGATGACTATGGTCCCAGCTGCCTTGAGATCATTGAGAAGATCCTACTGTGTAGTTCTGGGATGATTCCTCACCGTTCTCATGATCATTGCAACTCCACGAGGTGAGATCTTGCATGGAGCCTCAGGCTGAGGGAGATTGACAGTTCTTTTGTGTTTCTTCCATTTGCGAATAATCACAGAATTATTGTTGTCACCTTCTCACCAAGCTGCTTGGCGATGGTCTTGTAGCCCATTCCAGCMTTGTGTAGGTCTACAATCTTGTCCCTGACATCCTTGGAGAGCTCTTTGGTCTTGGCCATGGTGGAGAGTTTGGAATCTGATTGATTGATTGCTTCTGTGGACAAGTGTCTTTTATATAGGTAAGAAACTGAGATTAGGAGCACTCCCTTTAAGAGTGTGCTCCTAATCTCCGTTCGTTACCTGTATGAAAGACACCTGGGAGCCAGAAATCTTTTTGATTGAGAAGGGGTCAAATACTTATTTCCCTCATTAAAATGCAAATCAATTTATAACATTTTTGACATGCATTTTTCTGGATATTTTTGTTGTTATTCTGTCTCTCACTGTTCAAATAAACCTACCATTAAAATTATAGACTGATAATWTCTTTGTCAGTGGGCAAACGTACAAAATCAGCAGGGGATCAAATACTTTTTTCCCTCACTGTATATATATATATATATATATATATATATATATATATATATATGTGCCTTATATATCACACAATGTCTGAGCTTCAACGCTCTTAGTTGTTGCAGAAAAGGACACACTACTGCGGTTTACTTTTTTATTTTGTATTTTATTAGGATCCTCAATGAGCTGCTGTCAAGGCAGCGGTGACTCTTCCTGGGGTCCAAGCAGGAAACACAACAAATAAAATACATAATATAGATAATCTTCACAGACCTGGAGACTGTGAAGAGACCTCCGGTTGCATGTCTTGTGTGATACCGATAAGTGTCCGCACTGTGTGCCAACTGCTTGAACAGATAGTTCGGTACCTTCAACGCATCAACACCTTGCACAAAGACCAACAGTGATGTAGTCAATCTCTCCTCAACTTTGACATTCGCCCTCTGTGTACATCTAAGTGCAATACCTGCTGCTCTGTTTTGGACCAACTGCAATTTGCCTATGTTCTTCTTTGCTGCACCTGACCACACAACAGGAAAGTAGTCTAGGTGCGACAAAACTTGGACCTGTAGGACCTGTCTGGTTGACTGAGATATCAAGAAAGCAGAGTAACGCCTTCCCATTTTAGTAACTATTGAGTCTATATGTTTTGACCATGATAGCTTGCTATCTAGAGTGATACCCAGCAGTTTAGTCTCTTCAACTTGCTCAATTGCCACATTATTCAATAATAGATCCAAATGAGGTTTAGGGTTGAGCCAGCGATTTTTACCAGAAATTATGATTTTCGTTTTTTGAGATATTTAGCACCAGACTATTGCTAGTTACCCATTCTAAAACTGACTGGAGCTCTATGTTAAGGGTGTCAGTTATTTATTTTACACCCGCAGTGTATACTGTTGAGTCGTCATTGTACATGGACAAACAGGCTTTATTCAAAGTCAGTGGAAGATCATTAGTAAACACAGAAAACAATAATGGTCCAAGCCGGCTGCCCTGCGGTACACCACACAAAATCAAATTTGCATTAGAGAGGCTTCCATTAAAGAAAACCCTCTGTGTTCTATTGGATTGGTAACTGTCCATCCATGATAAGGCAGAGGATATTAATCCATAACACCTAAGTTTTTTCAGCAATATGTTATGATCAATGATATCAAAGTCTAACATAACAACTCCCACAACCTTCTTAACAATTTCTTTCAGCCAATCATCAGTCGTGTCAGTGCCGAGTATGTTGAGTGCCCTTCCCTATAAGCATGCTGAAAGTCTGTTGTTAATTTGTTTTCTGTAAAATAACATTGTATTTGATTGAAGGTGCTTTGCTATCTTTGGGCAGCGGTATGACCTTTGCCTCCCTCCAGGCCTGAGGGCACACTCTGTCTTCTAGGCTTAGATTGAATATCTGGAAAATAGGAGTCGCAATATATTCCGCAACAAATCTCAGTAATTTACCATCCAGGTAGTCAGTTCCAGGTGGTTTGTCCTTATTTATAGATCGCACATTAAAAAAAAAATCTCTTCCACACTAACTTTGCGGGATTCAAAGCTACAGCGCTTGTCTTTCATAATTTGGTGTGTTATGCATGAATATGAAGGCTCAGCATTTCTTGTTTGCATGTCATGCTAATCTTGTCAACAAAAAAGTTATTAAAGTGGTTGGCAATATCAAAGGGTTTTGTTATGAATGAGCCATCAGCCTCAATGAAGGATGGAGCCGAGTTAGCTTTAATGCCTAGAATTTCATTTAAGAACTCCAAAGCTTTTTATTATAATTCTTTATATAATTGATATTTGTTCCATTGTATAGTTTCTTCTTCTTTTTGTTTAGTTTAGTTACATGATTTGTCAATTTATTGAATGTTTGCCAATCTGCTTTGTTTCCAGACTTATTTTCCATTCCCTTAGCGTACAGGCGAACGACCTTTCTCCCGTGTGGACCTTCAGGTGCCTCTTCAGATGGTGCTGGTGGCAGAACCGCTTCTCACAGTGGGGGCAGCTGTAGCGTTTCATCCCTGTGTGGACCCTCTGATACTTCTTCAGGGTGCCAGCTTCAACGAAGCGCATGTGACACTGTGTACAGCTGTAGGGTTTCTCCCGTATGGACCCTCTTGTGGATCTCCACCTTCTGGGGGCAGCTGAAGCCATTGTTACAGAACATGCAGAAGACCCGTTCTCTTTACGATTGCCTGATGTGGCTCCGACTCCCTGAGCCTGAGCTCTAGGCATGTCGCTTGAGTCCAATACCTGATCGAAAAGGACATGGCCGCATGAATCGGAAGGCCCCATCAGCGTGGACACTGGGTCGCGATCCCTCAACGTGTTTGAAGGGGAGTGGGTCGTGACATTTCTCTAAGCTTTCCCTGTAATCTAAGAAATCTCTGCCCTGTGAGTGTCTGTCTCCAAGGTGACTATCTGCCTTCCATATGGGAGAAGCATCACCCTCCACTTTCACAGTCACTTCATCTACCACTATAACCTCCCCTTTCTTATCTAGGCACCGTTCAGAGTATACACTACTACTGTACCGGTTCCAGTCCCCTCTAAATCAGTCTGTGTCTCTAATCCCAAGGGCATGTTGCCAGGGTCCTTCTCTGTAGTGTAAGAACAAGCAGGATCACCACCACCAGTTTCTAACGTGTCACCATCACCATGGGAATGAACCGTCCTCTGGCTCTGGTGAAATACCAGGAGGACAGCCCAGTCTCCCCAGACCCAGTCTCTCTGAGTCTGATCTGTGGTCAGATCCTGTGTGTAAGAGCCTGTGTGTTACAGTTAAAGCCTTGGGTGTCTGTTTCTGACTTGAGGATGGCAATCTGCGTTCCACTGACCTCCGTCATGCTGCGTCGGGTCCTGGGCTGCACTGGGGCGGTGGTGGGGTCCTCTGTGGCTACAGGGGTCGCTCCAGCCACTCCAGTTTGGATGTCTCTGCTGTGCAGTGGAGCTTCCTCTCCTTCAGACCTTTCCAGCTTGACCCCAGGACCTGCAGTCTCTGCATCTGCAGACTGACACAAGAAGAGAGGAGGTTATTACTGGTACATGAGTACAATTGGATAACAATGTCCTAGGGAAGTCTCACAAGCTCCCCTATGGCAGATGTACATGTAAGCAAATGAATAGCTGAGTGGAGCCTTTCTGAAATAAATCAGCCACATTTGATTTACAAAGTAACTGTAATTATTAATGGAACAATGTTACCCTATCCTCTATCACGTGCTTGGTTAAGGTTCCACTCCCCTCATCAACAGTGATTGGTTGGTCATCTCTCCATGTATTGTGTCCTGCTGGCTTCTCAAAGCGCCTGTGGCCTCCAGTGAGATGTCCTTCACCTGAGAAAGTGATTGGGGGAAAATAGGTTGTTAGGTTAGCTATTGTCTACTCAAAGGTATAGACCCCTTTCTGTGTTTGCAAACATTGCTGCACGAGGGCGATATGCGCAATTTGGTTGCAGAACACGGCGGAGTTGTCATAGAACGCCGCCCCCCAAAAATCTATTTACATATTTCTTATGAATGCATTTCAAACTACTTTTGGATTATAAGGCTCATATGAATGTTCTGCTTAATATAATGTTTGTGTCATCATCGCAAATCAACTGCTTTATACTTAAAACCTCTTATGGCTGCAGGGGCAGTATTGAGTAGCTTGGATGAAAAGGTGCCCAGAGGTGCCCAGAGTAAACTGCCTGCTCCTCAGTCCCAGTTGCTAATATATGCATATTATTAGTCTATTTGGATAGAAAACACTCTGAAGTTTCTAAAACTGTTTGAATGATGTCTGTGAGTATAACATAACTCATATGGCAGGCAAAAACCTGAGAAAAAATCCAACCAGGAAGTGGGAAATCTGAGGTTTGTAGGTTTTCAACTCATCGCCTATCGAATACACAATGGGATATGGGTCATTTTGCACTTCCTAAGGCTTCCACTAGATGTCAACAGTCTTTAGAACCTTGTCTGATGCTTCTACTGTGAAGTGGGGCCAAATGAGAGGGGATTGAGTAAGGTCTACCATGACCTTGAAGGTCTACCATGAAAATTATTTGAGACCTTTCTGTTTTCTCAATAGATATGTTTCCATCCAATTGGTGACAGAGTTTCATGTGAATATTCTCAAATCTGTATTAAGAAAGTATGCTCATTTTACCACCAGGGGTGTTTCCACCAAACGTACTCGTTTCACATAAAAATCAGTGCATGATGACACGTCTTTCGCTTAAGTTTCAATACCGAATAAAAATTGAATGTTCAATGTGTTTCCATCCCATTTTCAACTCTGCCGATAGTTTTGTCACAAACTGTTGTATTAAATAGCAAACTCTGATCGTGGCACGTGCACTCTAGCCAACAGCTCGCTAATACAGTATGCTCAAACTCGCACACTTTTGATAGACAGCTGCAAATGATCAAAGTATCAAAGTGTCACCAACAAAAACGTAAACAATAGGCCTATAGCAAATGCAGCATATGGCATACATTTTTCACATGCAAATAGCATTTTTCAGTTGTGCTTAAAACATGCCATTCTAAGAGCAGCATTTATTTTTCATCTCGAAGCAATTATGAGCCCAATCAGTCCTCCATGACACAAAATCATAAACAGAGTAGCTAATAAGTCCTTTTGTTTTTGTGTTATGCTCAGGTAAAACAATTTGGCTAATCTATATTTCCAAGTACTATTCTTAAAGATCAAGGGGTATTGAATGAATTGTAATGACTGGATATCTGACAGAATTTGGTTTTGAATGTAAACATATAGCCTAATCGTATTATTATGGAGGAGAAAGCAATGTGTTAGAAGAAGCCTACATAACCAACCCATAAAGTGAAATACAACATCCATTTATGGCCAGCAATGTAAACTCTAGCATTGATTTATCCTGCAATAGATGTCGTTCAATTGGTAATATTCATTTTTGTCTTCTAATGCCTCTTAAGGGGAAAGTCATCTAAAAGTAATTGAAAGTAATCAGATTACGTTACTGAGTTTGGGTAATCCAAAAGTTACGTTACTGATTACAATTTTGGACAGGTAACTCATTCCCGATTACATTCAGAAAGTAACCTACCCAACCCTGAATATTCTAACCAGATGCGCGCAACTTTTGGATGCAGATTGCAGAATAAAAGCAGGTTTCCTAGTCATCAGTCAGCGCCACAAAGAAACATTCATTGGTTGTTGTAACCACAGCAATATATTTTTGGGTTGTCGTACACTTAGTGTTGTTTTGATTATTGCTTGAACAGTCACCAACATTATATTTGGTTGTGATCTTTGTACAATATCTATTTTGGATGAAGCAGTTGTTAGCTAGAATGCTGACGCTCGTTCACATAGGCTGTAGCAAAGTTAGCCAAAGAGCCATTTTACTGGGCCAAGTTGAAGTGTTTTTTTTAATCTTCTTATGGCTAAGAAACGGGATTGATATGACAACAGCCAGTGAAAGTGCAGGGTGCCAAATTCAAACAACAGAAATCTCATCATTAAAATTCCTCCAACATACAAGTATCTTATACCATTTTAAAGGTAATCTTGTTGTTAATCCCACCACAGTGTCCGATTTCAAAAAGGCTTTACAGCGAAAGCACCACAAACGATTATGTTAGGTCACTGCCAAGTCACAGAAAAACACAGCCATTTTTCCAGCCAAAGACAGGAGTCACAAAAAGCAGAAATAGAGATAAAATGAATCACTAACCTTTGATGATCTTCATCAGATGACACTCATAGGACTTCATGTTACACAATACATGTATGTTTTGTTCGGTAAAGTTCATACTTATATCAAAACATCTCAGTATACATTGGCGCGTTATGTTCAGTAGTTCCAAAAACATCCAGTGATTTTGCAGAGAGCCACATCAATTTCCAGAAATACTCATAATAAACGTTGATCAAAGATACAAGTGTTATACATGGAATTTTAGATCCACTTCTCCTTAATGCAACCGCTGTGTCAGATTTTAAAAAAGCTTTACGGAAAAAGCAAACCATGCAATAATCTGAGTACGGCGCTCAGAGCCCAAACCAGCCAAAAAGATATCCGCCATATTGTGCAGTCAATAGAAGTCAGAAATAACATGATAAATATTCACTTACCTTTGATGATCTTCATCAGAATGCACTCCCAGGAATCCCAGTTCCACAATAAATGTTTGTTTTGTTCGATAATGTCCATCATTTATGTCCAAATAGCTACTTTTGTTAGCGCGTTTTGTAAACAAATCCAAAGTCACGAAGCGCGTACACTAGGAGCAGACGAAATGTCAAAAAGTTCCGTTACAGTCCGTAGAAACATGTCAAACGATGTATAGAATCAATCTTTAGGATGTTTTCAACATAAATCTTCAATAATGTTCCAACTGGAGAATTCCTGTCTGTAGAAATGCGATGGAACGCGAGCTACCTCTCACGTGAACGAGCGTCACGAGCCTGTGGCACTCTGCCAGACCACTGACTCAAAGACACCTTATGAGCCCCTCCTTTACAGTAGAAGCCTCAAACAAGTTTCTAAAGACTGTTGACATCTAGTGGAAGCCTTAGGAAGTGCAACATGACCAATATCACACTGTATCTTCAATAGGGAATGAGTTGAAAAACGACCAACTTCAGATTTCCCACTTCCTGGTTGGATTTTTTCTCAGGTTTTTGCCTGCCATATGAGTTCTGTTATACTCACAGACATCATTCAAACAGTTTTAGAAACTTCAGAGTGTTTTCTATTCAAATATACTAATAATATGCATATATTAGCAACTGGGACTGAGTAGCAGGCCGTTTACTCTGGGCACCTTATTCATCCAAGCTACTCAATACTGCCCCCAGCCATAAGAAGAAGTTAATGTGTTTGAGCCAATCAGTTGTGCTGTGACAAGGTAGGGGTGGTATACAGAAGATAGCCCTATTTGGTAAAAGACCAAATCCATATTATCGCAAGAACAGCTCAAATAAGCAATGAGAAACGACAGTCCATCATTACCTTAAGACACAAAGGTCAGTCAAGTGCAGTTGCAAAAACCATCAAGCGCTATGATGAAACTGGCTCTCACGAGGACCGCCACAGGAAAGGAAGACCCAGAGTTACCTCTGCTGCAAAGGACAAGTTCATTAGAGTTACCAGCCTCAGAAATTGCAACCCCCGGGCCTCCCAAGTGTCGCAGTGCCACTAAAGATCCTGGTTCGTGTCCAGGCTCTGTTGCAGCCAACCGCGACCGGGAGACCCACAATTGGCCCAGCGTTGTCCGGGTTAGGGGAAGGTTTGGCCGGCAGGGATGTCCTTGTCCCATCACGCTCTAGCGACTCCTATGGCGGGCCGGGCGCATGCACGCTGACACGGTCGCCAGGTGTACGGTGTTTCCTCATTTCCTCACACACATTGGTGTGGCTGGCTTCCGGATTAAACGGGCATTGTGTCAAGAAGCAGTGCAGCTTGGTTGGGTTGTGTTTCGGAGGACGCACGGCTCTCGACCTTCGCCTCTCCCAAGTCTGTACAGGAGTTGCAGCGATGAGACAAGACTGTAACTACCAATTGGATACCACGAAATTGAGAGGAAAAATGGGTAAAAAAAATAAATAGGTATTTGCAGCCCAAATAAATGCTTCACAGAGTTCTAGTAACAGACACATCTCAATATCAACTGTTCAGAGGAGACTGCGTGAATCAGGCCTTCATGGTCGAATTGCTGCAAAGAAACCACTACTAAAGGACACCAATAAGAAGAAGAGACTTGTTTGGGCCAAGACATGAGCAAAGGACATTAGACCAGTGGAAATCTGTTCTTTGGTCTGAAGAGTCCAAATTTGATCGCTGTGGCTTTGTGAGATGCAGAGTTGGTGAACGGATGTCTCCGCATGTGATGGTGTGGGGGTGCTTTGCTGGTGACACTGTCAGTGATTTATTTAGAATTCAAGGCACACTTAACCAGCATGGCTACCACAGCATTCTGCAGCGATACGCCATCCCATCTGGTTTGTGCTTAGCGGGACTATAATTTGGTTTTCAACAGGACAATGACCCAACACACCTCCAGGCTGTGGAAGGGCTATTTGATCAAGAAGGAGATTGATGGAGTGCTGCATCAGATGACCTGGTCTCCACAATCACCCAACCTCAACCCAAATGAGATGGTTTGGGATGAGTTGGACCGCAGAGTAAAGGAAAAGCAGCCAACAAGTGCTCAGCATATGTGGGAACTCCTTCAAGATGGTTGGAAAATCATTGCAGGTGAAGCTGGTTGAAGCTGGTTGAGAGTGTGCAAAGCTGTCAAAGGCAAAGGGTGGCTACTTTGAATAATCTAAAATCTTCGATTTGTTTAACATTTCTTTGGTTACTACATGATTCATGTGTTATTTCATAGTTTTGATGTCTTCACTATTATTCTACAATGTAGAAAATAGTAAAAAATTAAGAAAAACCCTTGAATGAGTAGGTGTGTCAACTTTTGACTGGTACTGTATATACAAAAGTATGTGGACACCCCTTCAAATTAGTGGACTCTGCTATTTCAGCCACACCCATTGCTGACAGGTGTACAACATCAAGCACACAGCCATGTAATCTCCATGGCAAACATTGGCAGTAGAATGGCTCAGTGACTTTCAACGTGGCATCGTCACCTTTCCAACAAGTCAATTCGTCAAATTTCTGCCCTGTTAGAGCTGCCCCGGTCAACTGTAAGTGCTGTTATTGTGAACAGGAAACTCTGGATAAGAGCGTCTGCTAAATGACTTAAATGTAAATGTAAATGAAACGTCTAGGAGCAACAACGGCTCAGCCGCTAAGGTTATACAAGGACACACAACGGGACCGCTGAAGCACGTAAAAATCGTCTGTCCTTCGGTTGCCACACTCACTACCGCGTTCCAAACTGCCTCTGGAAGCAACGTCAGCATAAGAACTGTTCGTCGGGAGCTTCATGAAATGGGTTTCCATTGCCGCGCAGCCGCACACAAGCCTAAGATCACCATGCACAATGCCAAGCGTCTGCTGGAGTGGTGAAAAGCTCACAGCCATTGGACTCTGGAGCAGTGGAAACGCGTTCTTTGGAGTGATGAATCATGCTTCACCATCTGGCAGTCCGATGGACGAATCTGGGTTGGCGGATGCCAGGAAAATGCTGGCACGACAACGCCTATTCCCCCTCAGGAGACTGAAAATATTTTGGCATGGGTCCTCAGATCCTCTAAAAGTTATACAGCTGAACCATCATTTACATTTATTTTATTTTACCTTTATTTAACCAGGTAGGCAAGTTGAGAACAAGTTCTCATTTACAATTGCGACCTGGTCAAGATAAAGCAAAGCAGTTCGACACATACAACAACACAGAGTTACACATGGAGTAAAACAAACATACAGTCAATATTACAGTAGAAATATAAGTCTATATACAATGTGAGGAAATGAGGTGAGATAAGGGAGGTAAAGGCAAAAAAAGGCCATGGTGGCAAAGTAAATACAATATAGCAAGTAAAACACTGGAATGGTAGATTTGCAGTGGAAGAATGTGCAAAGTAGAGATAGAAATAATGGGGTGCAAAGGAGCAAAATAAATAAATAAATAAATACAGTAGCGGGAGAGGTAGTTGTTTGGGCTAAATTATAGATGGGCTATGTACAGGTGCAGTAATCTGTGAGCTGCTCTGACAGCTGGTGCTTAAAGCTAGTGAGGGAGATAAGTGTTTCCAATTTCAGAGATTTTTGTAGTTCGTTCCAGTCATTGGCAGCAGGAAGAACTGAAGGAGAGGCGGCCAAAGGAAGAATTGGTTTTGGGGGTGACCAGAGAATATACCTGCTGGAGCGGTGCTACAGGTGGGTGCTGCTCTGGTGACCAGCGAGCTGAGATAAGGGGGGGCTTTACCTAGCAGGGTCTTGTAGATGACCTGGAGCCAGTGGGTTTGGCGACGAGTATGAAGCGAGGGCCAGCCAACGAGAGCCAGCCAACGAGAGCGTACAGGTCGCAGTGCTGGGAGTATATGGGGCTTTGGACAAAACGGATGGCACTGTGATAGACTGCATCCAATTTATTGAGTAGGGTATTGGAGACTATTTTGTAAATGACATCGCCGAAGTCGAGGACGGTAGGATGGTCAGTTTTACAAGGGTATGTTTGGCAGCATGAGTGAAGGAGACTTTGTTGCGAAATAGGAAGCCAATTCAGATTTAACTTTGGATTGGAGATGTTTGATGTGAGCCTGGAAGGAGAGTTTACAGTCTAACCAGACACCTAGGTATTTGTAGTTGTCCACATATTCTAAGTCAGAACCGTCCAGAGTAGTAATGTTGGACGGGCGGGCAGGTGCAGGCAGCGAACGGTTGAAGAGCATGCATTTAGTTTTACTTGTATTTAAGAGCAATTGGAGGCCACGGAAGGAGAGTTGTATGGCATTGAAGCTCGTCTGGAGTGTTGTTAACACAGTGTCCAAAGAAGGGCCAGAAGTATACAGAATGGTCGGTAATCTGTGACTGGTTGCATCACCGCCTGGTATGGCAACTGCTCGGCCTCCGACCGCAAGGTCCTACAGAGCGTAGTACATCACTGGGGCCAAACTTCATGCCAGTACATCACTGGGGCCAGTGATCACTTCATGCCAGTACATCACTGGGGCCATGACCTCTATACCAGGCGGTGTCAGAGGAAGACCTTAAAAATTGCCAGACTCCAGCCACCCTAGTCAAAGACTGTTCTCTCTGCTACCGCACGGCAAGCGGTACCGGAGCGCCAAGTCTAGGTCCAAAAGGCTTCTTAACAGCTGCTAGCCTGAAGCCATAAGACTCCTGAATAGCCATTCAAATGGCCACCCAGACTATTTGCATTGTCCCCCCCTTTTACACTGCTGCTACACTCTGTTTATTATCTATGCATAGTCACTTTATCTCTACCTACATGTACATATTACAGTACCTCAATTACCTCGACTAACCTGTGCCCACTCACATTGACTCTGTACCAGCCCCCCCTGTATATAGCCTCACCATTGTTATTTTATTGTTGCTCTTTAATTATTTTGTATTTTTCTTCTATTTTTTGTACTTCAGTTTATTTTAGTAAATACTTTCTTAACACGTATTTTTCTTAAAACTGCATTGTTGGTTAAGGGCTTGTAAGTAAGCATTTCACTGTAAGGTCTACACCTGTTGTATTCGGCGCATGTGACAAATAACATTTTATTTTATTTAACAATAACATTCTAGACGATTATGTGCTTCCAACTTTGTGGATAGGCCCTATCAAGTTTCAGCATGACAATGCCCCTGTGCACAAAGCGAGGTCCATATAGAAATGGTTTGTCGAGATCGGTGTGGAAGAACTTGACTGGTCTGCACAGAGCCCTGACCTCAACCTCATCAAACACCTTCGGGATGAATTGGAACGCCGACTGCGAACCAGGCCTACTCGCCCAACATCAGTACCCGATCTCATTAATGCTCTTGTGGCTGAATGTGATGCAAGTCCCCTCAGCAATGTTTGAACATCTAGTGGAAAGCTTTCGCAGAAAAGAGGAGGCTGTTATTTTTTATTTATTTATTAAACCCTTATTTTACCAGGTAAGTTGACTGAGAACACATTCTCATTTACAGCACGACCTGGGGTATAGCTACACCCCTACTCTTACGATAAGTGCCATGGGATCTTTAGTGACCACAGATAGGACACCCGTTTAACGTCCCATTTGAAAGACGGCACCCTACACAGGGCAATGTCAAGCTGAGGAAAGGGGTTGGAAAAATGTAACCACTTTGCTATGGATGCAAGGACTGACCATCCATTATATCACAATTCTAGTTTTAACCATGTTTTGAGGCTATATCGTGTTTGTTTACATTTACTTTGTTTACAAGTATTGGAATAAAACAATATTTTGGGTTCTGATTGGGTTAGACAGTTGAACTAAGCTCATGAGGCAAAGGGGGACCAACTCCATATTAATGCCCATGATTTTGGAAATAAGATGTTCGACAAGCAGGTGTCCACATACTTTTGGTCATGTAGTAATCTGGGGAATTATTGCATACTCTCCAAAAACTGACCAAGACCAAATTCTGGTTAACACATCTGAACACATGTGCAGAGGAGAACCGGGCAACAGGCACTGAGCTATATGAAGAGAAGAACGGGGCGACAGCCCCCGCCTTCTGCAAAATGTACCTCTTGCCATTCCTCTGTACCGGTCAAGAATCTTGACATTACTGGTACGACTTGCGAGGGTGCGCTCTCGAATGGTCCTCTCTGCGCGTTCCCGTGCCACCTTCAGGTCCAGTAGCTGTAGTTTCCTCCGCAATGCCCTGTTTTCTTTCTGGCTTTGAGTTATTTCTAAACGAAACACTGCATAGTCGTTGTCTACGAGTGTACATATCTCTGCAACGGCTGCATTCGCTAGCATCTCCATAATGGAGGCTATTTGAGTGTGAAAGCCCATACCGTTAAAGTTATCCATTGGCATTGTTAGCTAATGTTAGCAGCTAGCTAGCGTTACTTAGAAAACATCTATCAAGCAAGTCCTGTCTCCAACACGAATTAAACGGCTTGCAGTTAAAATATGAATATGTTTTGTTCCAGTGTGTTAATAAACGTCTATGTAACAAAAATAAAAATACTAACGTGGGAGTTGTTCTTGGTCACTGTTCACTTCCGTTTACACTGAAGAGAAAGGAGCTTATTGGTTGGGGTCATAGCTCAAAGGGCGTGGTGAAATGAAAAACGTATGCGAGCTGTTTGAAATCCAAATAAGGTACTGCTTATTACGTTACACATTAAAGCGCCAATCAGTGTTTGAAACAATAAGGGAAGTCCCCTCTCCTGTTTCTGTAAAAAGCTTAGGGATAGGGTTGGGAAAATGTAACTGCTCTCAAATTCATAGACAAAGCTAAGGATGCAAGGACTGACCAGCCACTAAGGCGCAGCGGTCTAAGGCACTACATCTCAGGGCAAGAGGCATCACTACAATTCCTTGTTCGAATCCAGGCTCCATCACATCCGGCCGTGATTGGGAGTCCCATAGGGCAGCGCATAATTGGCCCAGCGTCGTCCGGGTTTGGCCGGGGTAGGTCGTCATTGTAAATAAGAATTTGTTCTTAACTGATGTATTTAATATAAAATAAAATCTATGATATCAAAATTCTAGTTTTAACCATGTTGAGGCTATATAGTGCTTGTTTACATTTACTTTGTCTCCAAATATTGGAGTAAAACAATTGTATATTTTGGGTTCTGATGGGATTAGACAGTTGAACTAAGCTCATGAGGCAAATCTAAGTTATATTATTCAAGAATCAATGGGTACATATTCTCTCTCGGAGGACCTGAGCCCTAGGACCATGCCTCAGGACTACCTGGCATGATGACTCCTTGCTGTCCCCAGTCCACCTGGCCGTGCTGCTGCTCCAGTTTAACTGTTCTGCCTGCGGCTATGGAACACTGACCTGTTCACCGGACGTGCTCCTGTCCCAGACCTGCTGTTGTCAACTCTCTTAGAGACAGCAGGAGCGGTAGAGATACTCTTAATGATCGGCTATGAAAAGCCAACTGACATTTACTCCTGAGGTGCTGACTTGCTGCACCCTCGACAACTACTGTGAATTATTATTATTTGACCATGCTGGTCATTTATGAACATTTGAACATCTTGGCCATGTTCTGTTATAATCTCCACACGGCACAGCCAGAAGAGGACTGGCCACCCCTCATAGCCTGGTTCCTCTCTAGGTTTCTTCCTAGGTTTTGGCCTTTCTAGGGAGTTTTTCCTAGCCACTGTGCTTCTACACCTGCATTGCTTGCTGTTTGGGGTTTTAGGCTGGGTTTCAGTACAGCACTTTGAGATATCAGCTGATGGAAGAAGGGCTATATAAATACATGTGATTTGATTTGACCAGGGTGTGTGACATGGTGGGGGTCAGTGCAGGCTGTGAGACGGTTCTGGAAGAGGGGAGCCATCAGGATGCGGCGGTAGATCCGGTGGCGGCTGCCCCCTCTGCCCAGAAACAGGCAATAGGAGGATCTCGGCAGTGAGGGCTTATAAGGTCCCCAGGTGAGGAGCAGGAGTCATCTTGACCCCCGGCATGGTGTCAGCTGAGGACATCAGGACTGGAGGTCGCAGCGGCAGAGCTGGACAAGAGTCTTAGGACTGGAGACCGCAGGGCTGCAGAGCTGAACAATAACTCTGAAGCTGGATACTTAGGCGGCTGGATACTTAGGTGGCTGGAGCCACGAAGCAGCAACAGGCGATGACTGCCAGACACAGGCAAAAGGACAGGTGGGGGCCAGGCCGCAACAGGAAGAGCAGACGAAGGCCCCAGATAATTCGGTTGGGCCGGACTGAAGACTGCGACGCCGCCCCATCAGCGACAGGAGAGGCCCCCAGGACAGGAGCTGAGGTAGGCTGGATCTCCACAGCAGCGACGGCTCGAGATCTCCTGACCAGAGACAGCTGCACACCTGAAAGAGAGGGAGATAAAGGGGGATACCTAGTCAGTTGTCCAACTGAATGTATTCAACTGAAATGTGTCCTCCTCATTTAACCCAACCCCTCTGAATCAGAGAGGTGCGGGGGGCTGCCTTAACTGACATCCACGTCTTCAGCGCCTGGGGAACAGTGGGTTAACTGCCTTGCTCGGGTAGAACAACAGATTTTTACCTTGTCAGCTCAGGGATTTGATCCAGCAACCTTCCGGTTACTTGCCCACCGCTCTAACCACTAGGCTACCTGCTAAATACTCAAAAATGGTAGAGAGCTAGACCCTGGGTTGTGAAGAAACTGAGTGCCCAGAGCTAGTGACTTGGGGCCTGACCGAGCTTGTAACTTGGGGCCTGACTGGGCTACAGACTGTGAGCTACGGGGAGTTAACCTATTGGGACAGACAGTCGTGGGCCTACTGGGATAGGAGATTGGGGACCTAGCATAGCAGGAAACTGTGAAGACACTAGGTGATCAGGGAACTGAGGGCTATGATGCTCTGGACCTACTGGGGCTGTAGACTGAGGACCAAGTAGGACAGAGGGTGAGATGTTTCCTATGACAGGACACTGAACACCTCGGTCAGGAGGGGCTAGCAAGAAGGCTGGGACCGGCAGGTCCCATCAGCCAGGGGCTGACAGGGCCTGGACAGCAGACATGGACCGAACCACTGCAGCAGAGACTGGAGGGGGCCCCCAGGGAGGAGCAGGGAGATGTCTTTAGACAGAAGCAGGCTGGACATCGAAGGTGGGACTTAGTAGATCCCACCAGACAGGGACCGGAGAGGTCTGAGTGGCACGGCCAGACTTGTTGCCTACAGCAGCTGCAGGCAGGGCTAGCGCATTCTGGACCAACTTACAATCTGAGGTGTATACTGGAGTAGGAGTAGGAGTTCTCCCTCAGGGTGGGAGCTCTGGCAGCTCCTCCATCCCTGGAGAAGGCACTGGAACCACTATGAGGGATGCCACAGAGGGAGTCAGTTGGACAGTGGTATGGTGCTCCCCCAGGGTGAGCTCAGGCAGCTCCTCTGGCCCTCGGGAAAGCTGAGCTTCCATGGTAGGAGAGGGTGTAGTAGGCCCCACTACTACCTTGAGCTCCAAGGTAGGAGCAGGCTGAATCTTAACAGCTGAGGGATCTGAGACCCGGGCTAATGGCGACTCCGACGCTGATGGTGAGGGCGTCGTAGACGGCTCATGCTAATGGTGACGCTGATGAGCAGTTTTAAACATGGTGAGAGTGGAGTTGGGCTGCAGGGTGTACATCTGCAGCATCCCCTTGACGGTGAGCCACAGCAGCTGGCAGTGAATGAGCTGTATTGCGCGGAGGACCTCGGACCTGTCCCTTATAGCATGCAACCGATCCTTCTGCAACAAGTTGGGGGGGAAGTGTCTTGCTGTGTCTTGTGTCTGTGTCTCTGCTTACTGGCATCCTTGGGCTGTAGCAGTTACTGGGTCTGACTCGAAAGGACCAGGGAAAAAATTGGGTTGGGTTGTAGAATAGGAGACTTAGCTGCCTGACTAAATTAACCAGAGCATTCGCACTGATATAGGCCTACAGTAAATTGCATTATGGCTGAGCTATGGACATGACAAACAATGTCAATAAGCCAGATTAAGTTCACTATTGATAAGGTCTAAAATTAGTGAAAACTTTCAATCAAATTCTAATCACAACGACTTTTTTAAAAATAGGCTATGTCTAAATAGTTAGGCCTACAAGCAACATAATTGCTCCCTCTGGGCATGCATTATTAACATAGCGCATACAAAGGAGGGTTTTACGCACATCCAAACTTTTCACAGAAGCTTGACAAAGATCAAACATAAAGAGAATGTCCACTCACCGTTCTACTGCTCCCAAATGTAATGGAACCATCTTACAGATCACATTCACACTTCTCCAGAAATAGCAGTATGCTCCTAAATTCCATGGCATGCGAGCTAGACATTCTCATTATAAAGCCAGGAGGATTAATAATTCTAATAAGTTTGGTTTTTAATCAA
This sequence comes from Salvelinus sp. IW2-2015, assembly GCF_002910315.2. Classification (NCBI taxonomy): domain Eukaryota; kingdom Metazoa; phylum Chordata; class Actinopteri; order Salmoniformes; family Salmonidae; genus Salvelinus; species Salvelinus sp. IW2-2015. Next base: position 3,903,776 of record NC_036873.1, read on the forward strand.
ATTATGACATACAAAAACAAAACATTTCTGCAACTATTTTTCTCAATAATAATATATTTACTGTGAACACTAAGGCTGTACCTGCTTTAAATTACATTTTTAGCAGTGGCCAAGTAGGCTACTGTGGCTATTTGATCATAATGTAGGCCGGCCAGAGTGGCCTACCATCAAATACAACGGATAAAAACGCATCTCATAACATTTTAACATGGAAATAGCTGTTCTATCATTCAGCCTACAGTAGCAGCCAATGTGTTGTGTTCAATGCCTACATTCCATGAGACTTTAAAAAAAAAAAACATGAAGGGTCTGTGACATCAACCTGTTTATCCACTTGTCCTTTACGACAAGGAGGTGACTGAAAATCTTGTATTTGATGCAAGAAACCACCTTACAAAATAAAATGCATTATTATTCCCATACCATTATTACAGAGAATCAGACAAATGATTCTACCCTCTGCCTATTGGCTACTTAGCTTATTCAAGACTGTCTCAAAATACAACACAAAACTCTTTTACCTGACTCACTTTTCAAAGATGGCTAGAAATGCACACGTTGTGCTCTTGTTTGAAGCAACCCGTCCCCATTGTTGACTAGAAATGAGTTATAACTGGGCTAATAACTCACTAACTAGCAAAGAATATGAACAAATATGCACACGTGGCTACATGCAGCTTTCACTTTGATTTCAAAACAAGCTCTTCTACTTTAGACCGCTCCCACAGTAGTTTAAACACAGTCCAGTTCAAAGTGAATGGCACAGATCCATATATGGCAATGGCTATTTGCATATAGGTCCTACTATTATATCAGAAGCATGATATAATCAAATCGACAGGATAAAAAAGACAACGTATTGCTGTTGAAACAGCCTTCGTTATAGCCTATATGTAAAGGGTCCTATGTGTGGCTGGTGTAGAGAGTCAGGCGCAGGACAGCAGATATGAGTAATTAATGTACTTTTACTCAAAATGTCAAAATACAAAGAAACAAATATACGCACACCATGACAGACCGCAAATACAATAAACAATCACTCACAAAAACCCATGGGGGAACAGAGGGTTAAATAATGAAACAGTAATTGTGGGATTGAAATCAGGTGTGTAAAACAAAGACAAAACAAATGGAAAATGAAAAGTGGATCGGCGGTGGCTAGAAAGCCGGTGACGTTGACCGCCGAACGCCGCCCGAACAGGGAGAGGGACCGACTTTGGCGACACTATAGGCATAAGGGTAGCCTACAGAGGGCTTGGTTTTTAAGCATATGAAACGGAAAACAAGCAATTGTTACAGGAAATACTTTCTATATACATGGGTTACCAGCATATCTCATCTCTCGTTTCACGATGGGCATATGGACACATGTAGCCTACATGGAGAGGTTTTTACACACATCCAAAACAGGAGCTTGTTAAAATAACGTAGGCCTACACAATACATAGATAAAAAGGGGATCAAGGATAATCCTGAATGAATCCTGAATAATGAATGAGAAAGTTAGACACACAAATATCATACCCGCTAGACATGCTAACCTCTCACCATTACAATAACATGGGAGGTTAGCATTTTATGGGGGGGTAGGATATTTGTGCGTCTGTACATTTCTCATCATTCATTATTCACAATTTATTTAGGACTATCTGTAATCATGGTAGCATCCACATTAATGAGGAAGTTTTTAGAAAACATATATTCTTATTTATGATAAAAGTAACTCCAAAATGACAATACATTATTCACCATTTATTTCTATTGGGCATAAAATCATCTGAAATAACCAAAACAAACAGAAAATGCATCCAACAAATTTGTAGTCACAAGCTTGGTGTAATCATTGCTTGCAAGGAATATGGGACCAAATACAAAACTTTTGACCACTTTATTACACATAAGTGAATTTGTCCCAATAATTTTTGGCCCCTAAAATGGGGGGAATATGTACAACATTTTGAAGTAGCCAAGTTTTTTCCCCACAAATTTCATTTTGGATCATTTACCCGTAGGCCTACCACCGTGTGCACATTGCGAAAATGTGAATAAATAATCAACATTGCAAGATAAACATTCTAGATCTGCTCCATCAGCTTTATTGACACAGTCTATACCTCCACTGCACTACTTTGATAGACTTCGTGGGGAATAAGATGCGATTATACTCATTGCCCACTGAAAAATAAGTGGGTATACGGCCACCTGCGTACACCCTCCAGAACACCACTGCTCTTACTCCAGGACACTTCACATGATAACTATAGTATGTCAGCTAAAGAATGATTCGGGTGGGAATTGTAGGCTGTAGTACGTAGTGAATGTTAAAGTCAGTGTGGGGCTGACGGCTGTGAGACTCCCCCCTTTATTCCAGGTGACAGTTCAAAGGTAGCTCTGGATGCTAAGCCTTCATTAAGGCCAGATCAGCACCGGGGCAGAGCGCTGTCTGCATGGCTGGAAACTCCTGGGGATGGAACTCTCAGGCAAAGCCATGGTTTATTCACATCAAGGGGGAGAGTTCACAGATATCCCCCGTGTACATCTCAAGCCACACTGCTACGATTTATCCCCTTTGTGGACACTCCTATGTCTGATAAGGCTACTCCGGAAGGAGAAGCTCTTGTAACATAGTTTGCACTTGAAGGGCCTCTCCTTGGTGTGAACGGTCTGGTGCTCCTTCACATAGCTCGCCTCAGCAAATCGCTTCCCACACGTGGAGCAGGAGAACAGCTTGTCGGCGTCCGTCCTATTGCTTGGCCTCTTACGTTGTGACCCAATGACACCAGAGGTGGTAGAAGCAGGAGCCAACACCTTCAGGTGGTTAGTCTTTGAGCTCCCTCCTTGACCTCTAGCCATTGTTTGGGTGTTGTTGGGATTGTGTGCTGTGTTATAGGTTAGGTACCTCTTGTGGTGAACACCCATCCTGACCCTGTCTGTATTGGTGGGGTAACCATGAGGTAACTGAGGAAGGCTAGACCCAGGTCTTCTATGAACCCAGTCACCAGGCATTAGACGAGACCCTGAAGAAGAAAGACTTCCTGATAGACTACCGCCAGGGGGGTCTCCCACCACTCTCTGTGAAGGCTGAAGCCCAGGGTGACCTGCTCTGTTCATCATGGAAACTGTGGTGTTTGTATCATAGGAACAGGAGGGTCGATCTCTATCAGCCCCAGGACCTGCTCCATCCCTGCACTGAGACTGGGAAGAGAAGGGTCTGGGCTGCAGACTGGATCCCTGACTGGAGCCTCTGTCTCTCTGATGACCACCAGGACTGAGGTTGTTCAGTCCACCTGTCCACTGGTTGTGTTCTGTGTGGTGGTGGAGTCTCCGTCCCTCGTGGTTCAGTCCTTGTTCCGACTCTGGAAGGAAGAGCGATGCCTCCTGATCCATGGTTCTGATCCGTGGCCAGGGTTTGTGACCAGCCACCTCAGAGGTCCAGTATTTCCAGCCAGCAACACCGGATATCAGCAGGTCCTCATGGACTGCAGACTTTAAACACAAATTGAATAGAAAAGTATAAAGTTTTATATAAGAAACTTTGCTGTACGCACAGAAACATGACATTATATTATAAAATGTTAACCACAGTCAAGCCCATCTCTAACAATGGGATTCAAGTACCTGACAATATGGCGCCGTTGGAGTTTATTATAAAACAACATCCATATGTGTTGATAAAAAAATTATATATAATGTTTTGGTTCCACTGAGATAAGGGAAACTCAGTCGCAGCAATTATTTAAAAAATAGTCAGTCAATTTTGTAATTCAGTTCAACAAAATGGTCACACACTCATAACGTGAAGTTAAATCTGGTACCTTCACTGATAGAATGCATTTTTAAATACTTTGAAGGAAAAATGTAATAAGACACGATCATTATTTCACTATAAACCACAGTATCAAACAGGACAAGGTTGTCACTCTTCATCAGTGAAGCATTTTTACAGACACCATCACCATCACCATATCATCTACTCTGTCTCATCACACACATTATTTCCTCAGTTCACCTCATCCAGTTCCCTACTACATCCTAAACCAACATAATGAACTACAAACTAACTAACTAGTACTACATTACATTACACAGGGGCTGTGTGCATTTTCTGCTGGTGTATCCTGAGGTAGCTCCTCTCTGAGAACCTCTTCCCACAGTGTGTACAGGCGAACAGCCTCTCTTCTGTGTGGACCTTCAGCTGGTGCTGGTGGGAGAAGCTCTTCTCAAACTGGGGGCAGCTGTAGGATTTCTCCCCTGTCTGGACTCTCTGGTGCCTCTTCAGGTTGGATGTGTCTGAGAAACTGGCCCAGGACCGGTGGCACCCCAACAATGTCTCCCCCGTGTGCATCTTCTGGTGGATCTCCACCTGTTTGGGGAAACTGAAGGCTTTCCAACACAACGAACACATGAAACGCTTCTCCTTGCCAATACATCTGCTGATAGCATCACTACTACTGTAATTTGTCAATGGGCTTGTGTAGCTTGTCTGAGGTCTGGTTTAACATTAGGAGAGTGTGAGGAGGACGAAGGCCAGGGAGTGTCTGTGTTCTCGCAGGGTCCATGTTTCAGTTGATAGATCCTATAGAAGGCAGGCTGAAGGCAGCACCTGTTAGGGGGTTAACCTGAGGTGCCATCAGTCTCTCTGAATCACAACTATAGGAGCAGGATGGAGCATCGCTAGCTGAGTCAGTGTCTGTTCTCTCCCCCTGCATATGCACACCTCCCCGTCCCCGTGGACCAAATCTACATCTCGCCCTGGTCTCATCCAGTCTGTTGTTATGGAGTTCAGTTGTTGTTTTGTGTTCGACTGTCTGTTTCTGGTTGTGGTTAACAGTATTGTTCCCCAGCCCAGAGTTGAGGACGCTGTCCCATCCACTGACCTCCACTATGTCGCCTTTGGTCCTGGCCTGCTCTGTGATGTCGTCCCCTGGGCCCTTGGCTGCACCCGTCTGGTAATCCAAGATGGCCGCCCAGTCTCCACTATCAGTCTCCAGCCAACCACCTGCAGGAAGAGTTTAGAAAATAGACTTTACAAACATGGCATGGATAACTCTACCTATGGATTTTCTTTTGTCAATTACCTGGTCAAGTTAATACATTATAATGTGTGTTTTTGTATGTAAACATAAGTTGTACTGATTTCAGTTTAGGAATAAGGAAAATTAGAAATAAAACAATAGCCAGGCGCATCACTATTCCCATATTACTGTATGCAGGCTATATGTATGTCTCTCTTACCTTGCTCCCCCATCTTTAATCCACTCAGCAGATCAATGCTCTCTGCTCCGTCTTCTACTGTCTCCTCTTTGACCAGCAGCAGATCAGGCTTCCCATCCTCCATGTCGACTGACTGTAAGAGATACAGAGTGAGAGGATGTTGGATCAAGACATCTGATATGAGCACCCTGATATGGAGCATCTTCTGATTGGACCAATGAGTGATTAATCAAGACCTGGCCTTTATCCGTACCTCAGTGTGACTGTGTGTGGTCCTGTGCTGCTCAGCTGGTTCCTCTGTGGGTTCAGGAGGTGGTGTAGTCTGGTTGTCCTCCATGATCATGGTCCCCTCAGAGTTCCCCAGACCCTCCTCACACCCCTCCTCCTTCACCAGCAGCACCTCTGGACCCTCCTCCTCCTGGAAGAGGGTGATACAGATTACACAGACATACACTCCCTCAGGTACGTACACACAGATAAACACACTTTTAACATGAAGTGTTTACCCATCCCCACTACGTTTGAGTCCTATACTGTAGTTACAGAAGGACTTCATTATTGTTAAACCCATCATGGTGGACATGAATATGATGTTGTCGGTAAATATGAGTCAGCTATAGAGTCAGATAAACCTGACTAAACTATTTTGACGTGTACAGTAAGTGTTTGTTAGTGTGTGGGTATGTGTAGGTATATTTAGCAAGTGTATATTGGTTATAAAGTGCTGTCGTTTTTATGCAGAATACGGTGAGATCAGATGTGATGTGTACTAAAGAGAGTCTAAATGAAAGTCTTAGAATGAAAAGTCCCATTTTGTGTTTATTAAACAAGTTTTAAATACATCATATGAAAACCACAAATACGTCTTAACTAAAATGATGCATTCATTTTCTCATTAAAAGTGTCTTGGGAAAAAAATAGTAGTTGAATGGAAGTAATGTAATAGGCATTTCCTAACATCATATAGCCTACACAGTACCAACACAATATGTAATAGACTTTTTATGCTTATTATCACACAATGTCTGCAAGCAATATTTTACTCAGGAATATTCAACACTGAAATCTTTTACTCTCGTTATTCCAAATGCATCTGTGGATCTTTTCTGCTGACAACAATGAAAATAAACCTTCGTCTTTAAAGGAAGACTCAGTATTATGAGGTTTCCAGGAGCAGCACCACAGATATTGCGATGAGTGCGATGAGTGCGATGCAAGACTTTGGTCTCACCTAGTCACAAAGAGTGCCTGCGCATGCGCACAGCTGCGGGACCAAAACCACAGAGAAGTTTAGCCTCTCGCTTCAACGTTCTTGTTGCGGAAATTGACCCATTACTGCTGTTTTTACTTTGTGCTTTTCATCATCTCGCTGAGTCTACCTTTAATGCAGGGTTAAATCTAAACATCAGAAGCCATCGAGTGGAATGGTTGCTTTCTATGTTATAGAGTGGAATGGTTTTTCTGCTGGTGTATCCTTAGGCATCTTCTCTCTGAGAACCTCTTCCCGCAGTGCGTACAGGCAAATGGCCTTTCACCCGTGTGGACCTTCAGGTGAGTCTTCAGCTGGTGCTGGCGAGAGAACCTCTTCTCACACTGGGGGCAGCTGTAGGGTTTCTCCCCTGTGTGGACCCTCTGGTGCCTCTTCAGGCTGCAGGCCTGGGCGAAGCACATGTGACACTGGGGGCAGCTGAATGGTTTCTCCCCTGTGTGGACCCTCTGATGGATCTCCACCTTCTGGGGGCAGCTGAAGCCTTTGTTACAGAACATGCAGAGGAACCGTTTCTCTTTACTATTGCCTGATGTGTCTCCCCCTCCCTGAGCTCTAGCCCTGTCGTTTGAGTTCAATACCTGATCGAAAAGGACGAGGCCGTGTGAATCGGAATGCCCCATCGATGTGGACTCTGGATCACAATCCCTGAACGTGTGTAAAATGGAGTGGGTGGCGACATTTGGATCTGTCTCTAACCTTTCCCTGTAATCTAAGAAATCTCTGCCCTGTGAGTGTCTGTCTCCTAGGTGACGATCTGCATTCCATGTGGGAGGAACGTCACCCTCCACTTTCACCTCATCTACCACTATAACCTCCCCTTTCTTATCTAGGCACCCTTCAGAGTATACACTACTACTGTACCGGTTCCAGTCCCCTCTAGACAGATCAGTTTGTGTCTCTAAACCCAAGGATATGTTGCCTGGTTCCATCTCTGTAGCGTAAGAACAAGACGGATCATCCCCGCCAGTGTCGAATGCGTCACCATCACCATCCCCACAGGAATAAACCGTCCTCTGGTGAAATACCGGTAAATACTCTGAGCTGGGAGCAGGACGACAGCCCAGTCTCCCCAGCCCTAGTCTCTCTGGGTCTGATCTGTGGTCAGATCCTGTGTGTACAGTTAAGATCTTGGTGTCTGTCTCTGACTTGAGGACGGCGTTCGGCGTTCCACTGACCTCCGTGATGCTGCGTTGGGACCTGGGCTGCGCTGGGGTGGTGGTGGGGTTCTCCGTGGCTACAGGGGGCGCTCCAGCCGCTCCAGTCTGGATGTTTCTGCTGTGCCGTGGGTCCTCCTCTCCTTCAGACCTCTCCTGCTTGATCCCTGGAACTGAAGCCTCTGCCTCCTGACACAAGAAGAGAGGTAATTACCAGTACTTCGCAGAGAAGTCTCACAAGCTCCCCTATGGCAGGTAAATGAGGATGTACTGTACATGTAAGCACATGAATAGCTGAGGAGAGCCTTACTGAAAAAAACAGGGACATTTGATTTACAAAGTAACTGTCATTCTTTATGCAACACTAACCTCTATCACAATACAGTGCTGGGTTGAGGTTCCACTCCCCTCATCAACAGTGATTGGTTGGTCATCTCTCCATGTATTGTGTCCCGCTGGCTTCACAAAACTCCTGTGGCCTTCACCTGAGAGTGGGGAAAAAGTGATGGTTAGATACTGTAAATGCTCAAGTCTCGGCCTTCTGCTAAATGTAAAGTACCTCTTGCCAGTGCTCTGTATCTGACACTACTGGGACGACTGGCGAGGACGCGCTCTCGCATTGTCCTCTCTGCGCGTTCCCGTGCCACCTTCAGTTCCAGTAGTTTCCTCCGCAATGCCCTGTTTTCTTTCTGGCTTTGAGTTATTTCCAAACGAAACACTGCATAGTCGTCGTCTACGAGTTTACAAATCTCTGCCACAGCTGCATTCGCTAGCACCTCCATGATGGAGGCTATTTGAGTGTGAAAAACCATACAGTTAGCCATTGTTAGCTAACGTTAGCAGCTAGCGTTACCTAGATAACATGTATCAACCAAGTCCTGTCTCCAACGCGAATTAAACACTACATGGGGTAAATATGTGACGCTGTGCAGTTAAATTAGTCCTATTTTGAGTTCAAGAGTGTTAATAAAGGTTTCAATAACAACAATAAAAACGCAAACTTGGAAATTCTTCTTGGTCACGTCTTTGTGTGATTTTCCGGCAGACTAGACGCTGTGTTGCATATTGCTGCCTGTCACAGGTCGGAGTGTGAATTGCACATTTTGTCACATAAAATAGTTAAAGCAAAGTAAAAAAGTAAATCGGGCCACCATCTAACCCTACACATATACACCACTATAACCCAAAAACCAACCACCCCTATCCCACAACTTTAGCCCTACCAGATCCTACTTCAGGAGAACAGGGGCTCCCAGTCAAATCACTCACCCTAGGGCTATCCTCTATTTGCTTTACTGCCTCAGCATAGGAAACTTTCTGCCCTACTCGAACTGTGGTAATCTCAACCTGTCTTTCTCTCACATGGCTCTTCTGATCCCCAGCTGCACAGTTGACACACAGTGCTTTCTCTATCCCAACTTTACACTTCCCCTGACTATGCCCTCCTGAACATTTCTCACATCGTGGGATCTCCTTTCTACACACTGCTGCAACATGTCCGAATCATTGGCACCTAAAGCTCCGTAGCGGGTTTGGAAAATAGGACCTAACAGAATAGCATATCCAGTTGAAGTCGGAAGTTTACATACACCTTAGCAAAATACATTTAAACTCAGTTATTCATATTCCTGACATTTAATCAGAGTAAAAATGATCTGTTTTAGGTCAGTTAGGATCACCACTTTATTTTAAGAATGTGAAATGTCAGAATAATAGTAGAGAGAATGATTTATTTCAGCTTTTATTTCTTTCATCACATTCCCAGTGGGTCAGAGGTTTACATACACTCAATTAGTATTTGGTAGCATTGCCTTTAAAATGTTTAACTTGGGTCAAACCTTTCGGGGAGCCTTCCACAAGCTTCCCTTAATAAGTTGGGTGAATTGTAGCCCATTCCTCCTGACAGAGCTGGTGTAACTAAGTCAGGTTTTTCGGCCTCCTTGCTCGCACGTGCTTTTTCAGTTCTGCCCACACATTTTCTATTGGATTGAGGTCAGGGCTAAACTGGACCCACTGAAATTGTGATAAAGTGAATTATAAGTTAAATAACTAAATAACTTAAATAATCTGTCTGTAAGCAGTTGTTGGAAAAATTACTTGTGTCATGCACAAAGTAGATGCCCTAACCGACTTGCCAAAACTATAGTTTGTTAACAAGAAATTTGTGGAGTGGTTGAAAAACGAGTTTTAATGACTCCAACTTAAGTTTATGTAAACTTCTGACTTCAACTGTAACCTAAAAGGCCGCTCAGCAAGGAAGAAGCCACTGCTCCAAAACCGCCATAAAAAAGCCAGACTACGGTTTGCAACTGCACATGGGGACAAAGATCGTACTTTTTGGAGAAATGTCCTCTGATCTGATGAAACAAAAATAGAACTGTTGACCATAATGTTCATCGTTATGTTTGGAGGAAAATGGGGGAGGCTTGCAAGCCAAAGAACACCATCCCAACTGTGAAGCACGGGAGTGGCAGCATCATGTTGTAGGGGTGCTTTGCTGCAGGAGGGACTGGTGCACTTCACAAAATAGATGGCATCATGAGACAGGAAAATAATGTGGATATATTGAAGCAAAATCTCAAGACATCAGTCAGGAAGTTAAAGCTTGGTTGCAAATGGGTCTTCCAAATGGACAATGACCCCAAGCATACTTCCAAAGTTGTGGCAAAATGGCTTAAGGACAACAAAATCAAGGTATTGGAGTGGCTATCACAAACCCTGACCTCATTCCTATAGAAAATGTGTGGGCAGAACTGAAAAAGCGTGTGCAAGCAAGGAGAACTACAAACCTGACTCAGTTACACCAGCTCTGTCAGGAGGAATGGGCCAAAACTTCTGACCCACTGGGAATGTGATGAATGAAATAAAAGCTGAAATAAATCATTCTCTCTGCAATTATTCTGACATTTCACATTCTTAAAATAAAGTGGTGATCCTAACTGACCTAAGACAGGGAATTTTTACTAGGACTAAATGTCATAAATTGTGAAAAACTGAATTTAAATGTATTTGGCTAAGGTGTATGTAAACTTCCGACTTCAACTGTATGTCGATATAGTACTCGTTTGACTGTGGATATAGATACTTTTGTACCTGTTTCCTCCAGCATCTTCACAAGGTCCTTTGCTGTTGTTCTGGGATTGATTTGCACTTTTCGCACCAAAGTACTTTCATCTCTAGGAGACAGAACACGTCTCCTTTCTGAGCGGTATGACGGCTGCGTGATCCCATGGTGTTTATACTTGCGTACTATTGTTTATACAGATGAAAATTGCTCCCAAGGATGAACCAGACTTGTGGAGGTCTACACATTTTTTTCTGATGTCTTGGCTGATTTCTTTTGATTTTCCCATGATGTCAATCAAAGAGGCACTGAGTTTGAAGGTAGGACTTGAAATACATCCACAGGTACACCTCCAATTGACTCAAATGATGTCAGAAGCTTCTAAAGCCATTTTCTTCTAAAGCTTCTAAAAAATTTCCCAAGCTGTTTAAAGGCACGGTCAACTTAGTGTATGTAAACTTCTGACCCATTGGAAAAGTGATACAGCGAATTATATGTGAAATAATCTGCCTGTAAACAATTGTTGGAAAAATAACTTGTCATGCAAGTAGATTTGCCAAAACTATAGCTTGTTAACAAGAAATTTGTGGAGTGGTTGAAAAACAAGTTTTAATGACTCCAACCTAAGTGTATGTAAATTTCCGACTTCAACTGTACTCTTAACGTAACTTTATAACTACTGTTCCCTGAAGGAGGGAAACGAGGTATAACATACTATGGTTGAAGGATCTAAAATCCAATGAAAGCCAAAGAAATCCACGCCTCGCTGGAAGCCCCGCCTTCTACAGGTGAAAAGCGTGAGGCTCGATCCATTCCTTCAATTTAATACTGCTCTTCAACAAGCCCAGTAACAGGCGGTGCGTGGCCAAACGGGTGTCGTACCTCGTTTCCCTCCTTCAGGGAACAGTAGTTATAGTCATCACGTTACCTTCCCTTTCAGTCAGTCAACTTTCAGTCCCCTGTCCCTGCAGTAAGCACACTGTGGGCTAAACTGGGAGCAGTGACATCCAAGCGATAAAATTTCACAAAAGTGTGTGGTGATGCCCAACTCACCACAGCACAAATATCTCCTACAGTCAACCCTTTAAACAACCCAAGACCCTGCCAGAACCCTGGTGGAGTTGGGACGTACAGCGCTACAGTAGTTAACCCTTGCTGCTCTATGCCAGGGAGATCCAGTGGGAGAGAATCTGCTTAGAGAGTAAGTTAGGCACCTCTTGTGGTGAACACCCATCCTGACCCTGTCTGTATTGGTGGGGTAACCATGAGGTAACTGAGGAAGTCTAGACCCAGACCATTATGAACCCATTCACTAGGCATTAAACAAGATTCTGAAGGAGAAGACGGACTTGCTGATAGACTACCACCAGGGGGGTCTCCCACCACTCTCTGTGAAGGCTGAAGCCCAGGGTGACCTGCTCTGTTGACCAGTGTGGTGTTTGTATCATAGGAACAGGAGGGTCTATCTCTATCAGCCCCAGGCCCTGCTCCATCCCTGCACTGAGACTGAAGAGAAGGGTCTGGGCTGCAGACTGGATCCCTGACTGGAGCCTCGGTCTCTCTGATGACCACCAGGACTGAGGTTGTTCAGTCCCCCTGTCCACTGGTTGTGTTCTATGTGGTGGTGGTGGTGAGTCTGTCCCTCTTGGTTGGGTCCTGGTTCCGACTTGGGAAGGAAGCGCGACGGCTCCTGATCCAGGGTTCTGATCCGGGGCCAGGGTTTGTGACCAGCCACCTTAGAGGTCAAGTCTCTCCCGTCAGCAACACCGGATATCAGTAGGTCCTCATGGACTGCAGACTGTAAACACAAATTGAACAGAAAATCATAACGTTTTAAATAAGAAACTCTTTGCTGTACACACAGAAACATGACATTTTATTATAAAAAATTGACCTCAGTCAAGCCCATCTCTAACACTGTAAACAATATGGAGCCATTGGAGGTTATTATAAAAGCGTTCCATATGTATTTCATATGTATCCCTTCTTTCTTTTCTCTCCAAAACTCTTGAACGTGCCGTCCTTGGCCAGCTCTCCTGCTATCTCTCTCAGAATGACCTTCTTGATCCAAATCAGTCAGGTTTCAAAACTAGTATTCAACTGAGACTGCTCTTCTCTGTTGTCACGGAGGCGCTCCGCACTGCTAAAGCTAACTCTCTCTCCTCTGCTCTCATCCTTCTAGACCTATCGGCTGCCTTTGATACTGTGAACCATCAGATCCTCCTCTCCACCCTCTCCGAGCTGGGCATCTCCGGCGCGGCCCACGCTTGGATTGCGTCCTACCTGACAGTCGCTCCTACCAGGTGGCGTGGCGAGAATCTGTCTCCGCACCACGTGCTCTCACCACTGGTGTCCCCCAGGGCTCTGTTCTAGGCCCTCTCCTATTCTCGCTATACACCAAGTCACTTGGCTCTGTCATATCCTCACATGGTCTCTCCTATCATTGCTATGCAGACGAACACAATTAATCTTCTCCTTTCCCCCTCTGATAACCAGGTGGCGAATCGCATCTCTGCATGTCTGGCAGACATATCAGCGTGGATGACGGATCACCACCTCAAGCTGAACCTCGGCAAGACGGAGCTGCTCTTCCTCCCGGGGAAGGACTGCCCGTTCCATGATCTCGCCATCACGCTTGACAACTCCATTGTGTCCTCCTCCCAGAGTGCTAAGAACCTTGGCGTGATCCTGGACAACACCCTGTCGTTCTCAACTAACATCAAGGCGGTGACCCGTTCCTGTAGGTTCATGCTCTACAACATTCGCAGAGTACGACCCTGCCTCACACAGGAAGCGGCGCAGGTCCTAATCCAGGCACTTGTCATCTCCCGTCTGGATTACTGCAACTCGCTGTTGGCTGGGCTCCCTGCCTGTGCCATTAAACCCCTACAACTCATCCAGAACGCCGCAGCCCGTCTGGTGTTCAACCTTCCTAAGTTCTCTCACGTCACCCCCGCTCCTCGCTCTCCACTGGCTTCCAGTTGAAGCTCGCATCCGCTACAAGACCATGGTGCTTGCCTACGGAGCTGTGAGGGGAACGGCACCTCCGTACCTTCAGGCTCTGATCAGGCCCTACACCCAACAAGGGCACTGCGTTCATCCACTCTGCCTGCTCGCCTCCCTACCTCTGAGGAAGTACAGTTCCCGCTCAGCCCAGTCAAAACTGTTCGCTGCTCTGGCACCCCAATGGTGGAACAAACTCCCTCACGACGCCAGGTCAGCGGAGTCAATCACCACCTTCCGGAGACACCTGAAACCCCACCTCTTTAATTAAGGAATACCTAGGATAGGATAAAGTAATCCTTCTAACCCCCCCCCCTTAAAAGAGTTAGATGCACTATTGTAAAGTGGTTGTTCCACTGGATATCATAAGGTGAATGCACAATTTGTAAGTCGCTCTGGATAAGAGCGTCTGCTAAATGACTTAAATGTAAATGTAAATGTATTGATTCAATAATTAAGTATGTTTTGGTTCGACTGAGATAAGGGAAACTCAGTCCCTGCAATGATACAAAAATAACCAAGTCAGTCAACACAGAGTCAATTTTGTATTTCATTTTAACAAAATGGTCTTACACTCAACTTTGAAGTTCAATACTTTTATGCGATACATGTGACAGGTCCAATAACTTTTCTCACTATGGTAACACTTGACCTTTTATGTAAATCTGGTACCCTAACTTTGATAACATTTATTTTAGAATACTTTGGAAGGTTCAACATTACACACATCTTCACTACTACATGTCAAGAAAACATAATTTTATGCATTATCGTTAACTGACTAAAACACAGTATCAACCTAAAGGGACAAATTGTCACTCTCTTCACTAGTGAAGCATTTTTACAGTGTGTTTGTCTACAATGCTGAAGAAAGAGGTAGCTCCTTATTAAATTCATTCTTCATTTTCATTTTCAAGCTGTTGGCTACATCCCTTCAACACACAATACATTTATTCTACATTTCAAAGGGGGTGAAAAAAACCTGAGATTCGAACCTTGTCTGCGACAACTGCATGGAGCTAGGCACTCGACACAGAGAGCAATTTGACCAGTCAGTTAAATACACTTGATGTAGTTGCATTGATTATCAGTATGTGCTGTTGTACTTCTCTTAATTCTCTTAAGGACGCTTCCGTGAACAAGTGTAGAAACTCGTCTAACTACTTCGATGATTTGAATTGGCTGATACGGAATTTGTTACAGGAAATAGTAAAGGCCACCTGGTGAGGTTATCAATAGGGCTAAATGCAGGGCGAAATCTGATATCAACCTTGGAGGGGACAATTACATTACATTTTCTCAAGAGCAATTCCTGAGGGGACACCAAAAGTAGTGCTGTAACACATAGCCTACGTTGTAATATGTTAAATGTATATTGAGGAACATAATTCCTACAACTGAATAATTGATAGGTACAGTAGTTACTGAAGGGTTTAACCAACTTGTTCAAATGTTTAAATCATTATAATACTACTACTAATATAGTTATAGCAGTGCTCCTTACAGTCCAGTATGTATGCAGGTATTCGTACTTACAACTAGCAATATCAAGAAAGGCCAGTAGGTAGCAATGGTACTGTACACTGTATGGGTGTAGTTTTCATAAATACAATGAACATGGTGTGATCTCATCTAAAATAATCTCCATTGAGAACCTCCAAAGTTAGTCTCCGTATTGAATTGACCTTTTAATTTGACTTTTCTGATACATTTATATAGTCATTAAATGTGCCACTGGCCTGAGTCTACTACAATATCTTTACAAGAACAAAAAGCTTAAAATAGTACAGTTCTAAAAGCAAAATAACTACTTCAATGAAAAACCCAAATAAATCAAACAAAATATCCTTCAGTCAGTGTCTCAACTCTTCAAACGCAGCTATGGACAAGTATGTCGCACAAAGTATGCAATTTTAAATAAAATAACATGTAAATAATTTGTAAGTGACTGTCGTGTACTGTCATGTACTAAAAACTACTCTCCTCTAGGCTGCTTAGTACCCGCTCATACTGCCCTAGCACAGCTCTAATAGCAGTATTCCGCACAGTCCACCTTGTTGGACATAGGGGTTTCCGGGTGGGCAGATGTGTTTCTTTGGACGTGGCAATTGATTCAAACATGCTCTTAAACTTTCCTGACTGGCCATAGAGGACACCTAACTGATGGACCCAAGAAAGGGAATCCCGGATCAGTGGGAGGCTGAGCAGCCAGCCTGTGTAATCAGATTTACACAGTGTGCTCCACAATGGACATAGAGGGCTAATGGCTGCTGCCTTCTCACAATTGCCTGTGCACCTGGTGTATTTTCCTGCCATGTTTGAGGCACCATCGTAACTCTGCCCACGTAAGCCAGACATGGGCAAATTGAGCCTCAACAACACTTCAGTTGCCATCTTCGCAATGCCCTCGCCTGTTGTCTCCGACACCCTGTATAGCCCAATAAACTCCTCGTGAGGGACAAGGTCATGGTCAACATAATGCAAAAAGACACTCTCCTGTTCAGCACCAAGAGACATCTTGAGTACACATCAACAATTAATGAAAATTGTACAATCGGAAGAGATCTAATCTCAGCTGCAATGCCTCGAATGATTGTATTGGCCATGATGTTTCAGATTTCATTCTGTGCTTTGGGGCCTCTTGAAACGTCAACACTCTGTTGGCAAGAGTTTGCGGTTCAAAAATTGTGGGTGTGGCTGATATGGTTTTGTGCCTCACTGAGGTAACTGGACAATGCTGTGCCACTGTCCCCTATACTGGTGCTGCTGGCAACAAGGGTGACACCTGGTCCTGCCGTGGCTGTAACATTGTTCTCTGAAGTCTCTCTCCCTGGCTCTTTCCCTTTTCACCACCCTCACAGACTCAGTCCGTCTCCTAGAAAAGAAATAAGGTGTTTGCCGTACTCCTAACTACCGGTACCAAAACTACACAATTAATCACAACAGCAATACCATTGCCATAAACAAATCTTAGTTTAGTCATCAGTTTAAGTTGAGAGCGGGGGTATCCATGGCATTTTCCAATTATGTCCCTATTTTACAAGTAAAAAAATTGAGAACTTTCATAATGTTGCCAAACAAAGACTCAACAAACTTACCTGAGACTCCCTGTCTCTGCCTATCTGTCCCCAGCTCTGCTGTCTGTGTGCCATCTGTTGCCTGCTCTGCTAATGACATCATTGTGAAACCCATTAGCATTTCACTTCTTTCTTATGAACATTTTATCAACTCGTCTTTGAGATATTAGGCTACTAGAGTTCTTACTTTGCGTTTTGGTGTACTGAAAAATACTCTGATGTCCGTCTTTTTACTTTTTTCTGCCATTTTTCTAACTGGCTGGCTGGCTGGCCGGTCTAGCTGCACACACACACATTTACACAACATATGCTACAACCTTTTCTAATTTTAATATAGTTTTGTTTCATATTGGCTGGCTTCCAACAATAGCTGATTTGTAAAGCTAGCGAGCACCAACTCCGTTTCTGTGGTGTTTGCTATAATCTTAAAAAAAAAAAGGTGAAATAAAATAAATGTAAAAAAGTTCACTAGCGACAATTTAGCTTTTGCAACGAGACCATTAAATATATTTAAGACAATGGTATAAGAGAGTGTAGTTCTGTTCAGTTTGGACTTCAGTTTATCGCCAACCTTATCACAGGGACTTTGAAGCACTACAGCTGCATGCTGATCTTGGAATAAACTGACGATAGCAGAGATTCCATCTTTGACGATGCCACATTAATGGAATAGGTACTAGCTAGCTTGCTAGTTAATGTTTGGTTTAGTTTGCGCGCTAGCTCTGCAAATTCAGCTAGTGTGTGAACCCTGCCAACATAAAAATGTAAACATTGCTATGGCGCGATTGACTGGATTAACCTCACGTCAGTTACGTACATGTGCCTTTCAGACAGCTAAAGAACTGGCAGTGGATCAAACCATTGTGAGGCAAAGGGCGGGGTGGTCGCAATCTTTTGAAACTTAAAAAGGCGCTATTAAGTGTCTATAATCAGCACAACTGCTTTCATTGCGTATTATTAATATTATTGAAATTACATAGTTATGTTTACAGTGATAGATTGGGGGGGACAAATCATATTTTTCCCAGGGGGGTCGTGTCCCCCCCGTCCCCCCTGGGATTTCCGCCTATGGCTAAATGTGCAAGGTTACGCAATGGGAACAGCTAACATGTAGCTTTTGATCACGTGCCACTACATCAATGATTTTAATTGGCTGATGCTTAAACTTAACCTTGAACTTCTACTTTTTCTAATGTTTGGCCCCGAAGTGTTTACCCATCCCCACTACGTTTGAGTCCTATACTGTAGTTACAGAATGACTTCGTTGTTGTTAAACCTATCATGGTGGACATAAATATGATGTTGTGGGTAAATAAGTCAGCTATGATAAGTCAAAAGTCATCAACAGACAAACCTGACTAAACTATTTTGACATGTACAGTTGGTGTTTGTTAGTGTGTGGGCATATTAAGGCTTGGATTCAATACGTTCCATCGTTAACCGGCTATAGCAGACACCTGCATAGCTGTTTTGGCTGTGGAATTGCGTTGGCGCTGTCAAATCGGTGACCAGCTGCTCGTGATCATTTTCACGAAGCCACACCCGTCCCACTCGCGTTAGAAGTTCAGCATGAGAAAGTGTATAGAAATAGTGACGCTGAAATGGATTATCATTCAACAAAATAATGAGGATTTCTGTCAGCCTAATCGAGGTATAGATTACATCTCAAATTCCAGTGTTCAAACTTGTAAAGAAGGCTGCATGGGATTTCTCTTAATGCGACTCCGTGCAGCCAATGGCAATGTCCGCTTTAGGTATAATGCCTGGAGCTGCTTGTGGATTTGACAGTGCTACCCCCAGTTCTACCTCCGACACCGTCAAAACATCAGCTATGCGGATGTTGGCTAAAGTGGATTTCATTGAATCGGGCCCTTTGTAGGTTGTATTGGTGTACGCAGAATAGGGTGAGATCAGATGTGATGAATACTGAAGAGTCACAATGAAAGTATTAGAATGAAAAGTCCCATTTTGTGTTTATTAAACATAAACAAGTGTCAAATACACCCTATGAAAACCACACATACACGTCTCAACAACAAATTTTCTCATGAAAAGTTTGTGAAAAAAATTAAGTTATTCCATGGAAGTAATGGAATAGGAATTTGTGAACATCATATAGCTTACACAGTACAAACACAATATGTAACAAACATTTGGGCTTATACACTACCGTTCAAACGTTTGGGGTCACTTAGAAATGTCCTTGTTTTCCATTTTCCATTAAGAGATTTCACCCCATGCTTCCTGAAGCACCTCCCACAAGTTTGATTGGCTTGATGGGCACTTCTTACGGATCATACGGTCAAACTGCTCCCACAACAGCTTAATAGGGTTGAGATCCGGTGACTGTGCTGGCCACTCCATTATAGACAGAACACCAGCTGACTGATTCTTCCCTAAATAGTTATTGCATAGTTTGGAGCTGTGCTTAATTGGGCTCCACAGGGTATGGCATTGGCATGGCGTTGCAAAATGGAGTGATAGCCTTCCTTCTTCAAGATCCCTTTTAACCTGTACAAATCTCCCACTTTACCACCACCAAAGCACCTCCAGACCATCACATTGCCTCCACCATGCTTGACAGATGGCGTCAAGCACTCATCCAGCATCTTTTCATTTTTTCTGCATCTCACGAATGTTCTTCTTTGTGATCCGAACGCCTCAAATTTAGATTTGTCTGTCCATAACACTTTTTTCCAATCTTCCTCTGTCCTGTGTCTGTATTCTTTTGCCCATCTTAATATTTAATTTTTATTGGCCAGTCTGAGATATGGCTTTTTCTTTGCAACTCTGCCTAGAAGGCCAGCATCCCGGAGTCACTTCTTCACTGTTGATGTTGAGACTGGTGTTTTGCGGGTAGTATTTAATGAAGCTGTCAGTTGAGGACTTGTGAGGCGTCTGTTTCTCAAACTAGACACTAATGTACTTGTCCTCTTGCTCAGTTGTACACTGGGGCCTCCCACTCCTTTTTATACTCTGGTTAGAGACAGTTTGCACTGTTCTGTGAAGCGAGCAGTACACAGCGTTGTAAGAGATCTTCAGTTTCTTGGAAATTTCTCGCATTGAATAGCCTTCATTTCTCAGAACAAGAATAGACTGACGAGTTTCAGAAGAAATTTATTTGTTTATGGCCATTTTGAGCCTGTAATCGAACCCACAAATGCTGATGCTCCAGATACTCAACTAGTCTAAAGAAGGCCAGTTTTATTGCTTCTTTAATCAGCACAACCGTTTTCAGCTGTACTAACATAATTGCAAAATGGTTTTCTAATGAGCAATTAGCCTTTTAACATGAGAAACTTGTATTAGCTAACACAACGTGCCATTGGAACACAGGAGTGATGGTTGCTGATAATGGGCCTCTGTACGCCTATGTAGATAATATTCCATTAAAAAACATCAGTTTCCAGCTACAAGTCATTTACATCATTAACAATGTCTACACTGTATTTCTGATACATTTTATGTTATTTTAATGTACAAAAAATTTGCTTTTCTTTTAAAAACAAGGACATTTCTAAGTGACCCCAAACTTTTGGGTTATATAGTATATCATACAGTATTATACAATGTATCACACAATGTCAGGATGCAATATTCTACCCAGGAATATTCAACACTGAAATCTCTTAACCTCGTTATTCCAAATGCATCTGTGGATCTATTCTGCTGACAACAATGAAAATTAATCATTGTCTTAAATGCAGGGTTTGATCTAAATGTAAAAATATATCAAGTGGAATTGTTTCTATTTTTTAGAGTGGAATGGTTTTTCTTCTGGTGTATCCTGAGGTAGCTCCTCTCTGAAAACCTCTTCCCACAGTGCGTACAGGCGAACAGCCTTTCTCCCATTTGGACCTTCAGGTGCCTCTTCAGGCTGCTAGCTTGGGTGAAGCGCATGTGACCTTGGGGGCAGCTGTAGGGTTTCTCCCCTGTGTGGACCCTCTGGTGCCACTTCAGGTTGGAAAACTGGGAGAAACTCACCCGGCAAAGATGGCAGCCGGAAGATTTCTCCCCCGTGTGCATCCTCTGGTGGATCTCCACCTGTTTGGGGAAACTGAAGGCTTTCCCACAGAACGAATGCGGGAGGTGCTTGTCTTTGACACCTGATCTGCTGATAGCATCTCTACTACTGTCATTTGTCAATGGGCTTGTGTAGACATTTAGTGTTGGGGCACTGGCATTGTCTGAGGTCTGGTTTAACATTAGGAGAGTGTGAGGAGGACGAAGGCCAGGGAGTGTCTGTGTTGTTGCAGGGTCCATGTTCCCATTGATAGATCCTATAGAAGGCAGGCTGAAGGCAGCACCTGTTATGAGGTTAACCTGAGGTGCCATCAGTCTCTCTGAATCACAACTATAGGAGCAGAACGGAGCATCGCTAGCCGAGTCTGTGTCTGTTCTCTTCTGCCGCATACGGACAACTCCTCGTCCCCGCAGACCAAATCTACGCTTCGTCGTGGTCACAGCCAATCTGTCGTCAAGTAGACTAAATCCGGATGTTATTTTGTGTTCCACTGTCTGTTTCTGGTTGTGGTTGACATTGTCCCCCAGACCAGAGTTGACGACGCTGTCCCATCTACTGACCTCCACTATGTCACCTCTGGTCCTGGCCTGCCCAGTGATGTTGTCCACTGGGCCCTTGGCTGCACCAGTCTGGGTCTGGGAATCCAAGATGGCTCCCCAGTCTCCTCTGTTAGCCTCCAGCCAATCACCTGCAGAAAGAGGTTATAAAATAGACATTATAAACATGGCAGAAAACTTTATATACTGAATTTGTTTCTTTTTTGTCAAGTTTATACATTGTGTTTTTGTATTTTACACATAAATTGTATTGATTTCCTTTTTTGAATGAAAAAAAACTATAGCCAGGCGCATCACTATTCCCATTGAAGATCTATTACCTCAACCCCATCGAACACCTTTGGGAGGAATTGGAATGGTACAGTACTCAGTAATATATTGTATTTTCCCCAAACATATGATTTTGTATTCAGGACAAAAAGTAAATTGCTTTGCAAAATGTTTTGCAGTATTACTTCAGCGCCTTGTTCAAATCAAATTTTATTTGTCACATACACATGGTTAGCAGATGTTAATGCGAGTGTAGCGAAATGCTTTTGATTCTAGTTCCGACCATGCAGTAATATCTAACAAGTAATCTAACCTAACAATTTCACACAACTACCTTATACACACAAGTGTAAAGGAATGAATAAGAATATGTACATAAAAATATATGAATGAGTGATGGCCGAACGGCATAGGCAAGATGCAGTAGATGGTATAGAGTACAGTATATACAAATGAGATGAGTAATGTAGGGTATGTAATCATTATATAAGGTGGCATTGTTTAAAGTGGCTAGTGATACATTTATTACCTCAATTTTTCCATTATTAAAGTGGCTAGAGTTGAGTCAGTATGTTGGCAGCAGCCACTCAATGTTAGTGATGGCTGTTTAACAGTCTGATGGCCTTGAGATAGAAGCTGTTTTTCAGTCTCTCGGTCCCCGCTTTGATGCACCTGTACTGACCTCGCCTTCTGGATGATAGCGGGGTGAACAGGCAGTGGCTCGGGTGGTTGTTGTCCTTGATGATCTTTTTGGCCTTCCTGTGACATCGGGTGGTGCAGGTGTCCTGGAGGGCAGGTAGTTTTCCCCCGGTGAAGCGTTGTGCAGACCTCACTATCCTCTGGAGAGTCTTACTGCTATGGGCGGAGCAGTTGCCGTACCAGGCGGTAATACAGCCCGACAGGATGCTCTCGATTGTGCATCTGTAAAAGTTTGTGAGTGTTTTTGGTGACAAGCTGAATTTCTTCAGCCTCCTGAGGTTGAAGAGGCACTGCTGCGCCTTCTTCACCACGCTGTCTGTGAGGGTGGACCATTTCAGTTTGTCCGTGATGTGTATGCCAAGGAATTTAAAACTTTCCACCTTCTCCTCTACTGTCCCGTCGATGTGGATAGGGGGCTGCTCCCTCTGCTGTTTCCTGAAGTCCACGATCATCTCCTTTGTTTTGTTGACATTGAGTGTGAGGTTATTTTCCTGACACCACACTCCGTGGGCCCTCACCTCCTCCCTGTAGGCCGTCTCGTCATTGTTGGTAATCAAGCCTACCACTGTAGTGTCGTCTGCAAACTTGATGATTGAGTTGGAGGCGTGCATGGCCACACAGTCATGGGTGAACAGGGAGTACAGGAGAGGGCTGAGAACGCACCCTTGTGGGGCCCCAGTGTTGAGGATCAGCGGGGTGGAGATGTTGTTACCTACCCTCACCACCTGGGGGCGGCCCGTCAGGAAGTCCAGGACCCAGTTGCACAGGGCGAGGTCGAGACCTAGGGTCTCGAGCTTATTGACGAGTTTGGAGGGTACTATGGTGTTAAATGCTGAGCTGTAGTCGATGAACAGCATTCTTACAAAGGTATTCCTCTTGTCCAGGTGGGTTAGGGCAGTGTGATTGCGTCGTCTGTGGACCTATTGGGGCGGTAAGCAAATTGGAGTGGGTCTAGGGTGTCAGGTAGGGTGGAAGTGATACGGTCCTTGACTAGTCTTTCAAAGCACTTCATGATGACGGAAGTAGTGCTATGGGGCGGTAGTCATTTAGCTCAGTTACCGTAGCTTTCTTGGGAACAGGAACAATGGTGGCCCTCTTGAAGCATGTGGGAACAGCAGACTGGGATAAGGATTGATTGAATATGTCCGTAAACACACCAGCCAGCTGGTCTGCGCATGCTCTGAGGACGCGGCTGGGGATGCCGTCTGGGCCTGCAGCCTTGCAAGTGTTAACACATTAAAATGTTTTACTCACGTTGGCTGCAGTGAAGGAGAGTCCGCAGGTTTTGGTAGTGGGCTGTGTTGCAAACAGGATGCATATTGTGGAATATTTTTTATTCTGTAGTCTTCCTTATTTTCACTCTGTCAATTAGATTAGTATTGTGGAGTAACTACAATGTTGTTGATCCATCCTCAATTGTCTCCTATCACAGCTATTAAACTCTGTTTTAAAGTCACCATTGGCCTGAAATCCCTGAGCAGTTTCCTTCCTCTCCGGCAACTGAGTAAGGAAGGACGCCTGTCTCTTTGTATTGATACACCATCCAAAGTGTAATTAATAACTTCACCATGCTCAAAGGGATATCCAATGTCTTCTTTTTTTTACCAATAGGTGCCCTTCTTTGCAAGGCATTGAAATACCTCCACGGTCTTAGTGGTTGAATCTGTGTTTGAAGTTCACTGCTCAATCTGAGGGACCTTATAGATAATTATATGTGTGGCGTACAGAGATAAGATAGTCATTCAAAAATCATGTTAAACACTATTATTGTACACAGAGTGAGTCCATGCAACTTATGTGACTTGTTAAGCACATTTTTACCCCCAAAAGTATTTAGACTTGCCATGACAAAGGGGTTGAATACTTGACTCAAGACATTTCAGCTTTTCATTTATTTATTATTTGTAAACATTTCTAAAAACATAATTCCACTTTGACATTATGGGGTATTGCGTGTAGGCCAGTGAAAAACAATCTATTTAATACATTTTAAAATCAGGCTGTAACAACAAAATGTGGAAAAAGTCAAGGGGTGTGAATACTTTCTGAAGGCACTGTATGTCTTATATATCACACAGTGTCTGGATGCAATATTTTACTCAGGAATATTCAACACTGAAATATTTTACTCTCATAATTCCAAATGCATCTGTGGATGTTTTCTGCTGACAACAATCACAATTCATCTTTGTCTTTAATGCAGGGTTTGATCTAAATGTGAGAAGCTATCGAGTGGAATGGTTTCTTTCTATGTTCTAGAATGGGATTGTTTTCTGCTGGTGTGTCCTTAGGTAGCTCTTCTCTGAGAACCTCTTCCTGCAGTGTGTACAGGCAAATGGCTTCTCTCCCCTGTGGATCTTCATGTGCATGTTCAGCTGGTGCTGTCGAGAGAATCCACCCTCTGGTGGATCTCCACCTTCTGGGGGCAGCTGAAACCTTTGTTACAGAACATGCAGAGGAACCATTTCTCTTTACTATTGACTGATTTTGCTCCCCATCCCCGCGATTTGGCCCTTTGAGTTCAATACCTGATCGAAAAGGACGTTTGAATCGGAAGGCCCCATCGATGAGGAAACTGGGTCGCAATCCCTGAACATGTGGAAAGGGGAGTGGGTCGTGAATATTTGGATTTGTCTCTAAACTTTCCCTGTAATCTAAGAAATCTCTGCATTCCATGTAGGAGGAATGTCGCCTTCCGCTTTCCCTGCCCTTTCCTATCTAGGCACCCTTCAGAGTATACACTACTACTGTACAGGTTCCAGTTCCCTCTAGACAGATCAGTCTGTGTCTAAATCCAAGGATATGTTGCCAGGGTCCATCTCTGTAGCGTAAAAACAAGACAGATAATGGCCGCCAATGTCTAATGCATCACTATCCCCACAGGAATTAACCGTCCTCTGGCTCTGCTGAAATACCTGTAAATATTCTGTGGGAAGATCCTGTGTGTAAGAGCCTTTGTGTTACAGTTAAAGTCTTGGTGTACGTC
Source organism: Salvelinus sp. IW2-2015 (assembly GCF_002910315.2). Taxonomy (NCBI): domain Eukaryota; kingdom Metazoa; phylum Chordata; class Actinopteri; order Salmoniformes; family Salmonidae; genus Salvelinus; species Salvelinus sp. IW2-2015. The sequence goes on from NC_036873.1 coordinate 3,929,094, forward strand.
TCTGACATGAGGACGGTGTTCGGCGTTCCACTGACGTCACTGATGTTGCGTTGGGTCCTGGTCTGGGGCATGGTGACGGTGGGGAGGTCCTCCATGGCTACAGGGGGCATCACTCCAGCCGCTGCTCTAGTCTGGATGTCTCTGTTGTGTCTTAGGTCCTCTCCTGCTTGACCCCAGGACCTGCAGTCTGTACATGATTTGAATTGGATAACAATGTCGCTGGGAAGTCTCACAAGCACCCCTATGGCAGATAAATAAGGATGAACATGTAAGAAAATTAATAGCTGAGGGGAGCCTTTCTGAAATAAACGAGCCACATTTGATGTACAGTAATTTTCTATGTATCACTATGACACTAACCTCTATCACAATAACATGCTGGGTTGAGGTTCCACTCCCCTCAGCTGTGTCACGCTGGTTTCCCAAAGCCCCTGTGGCCTCAAGTGAGATGTCCTTCACCTAAAAGTGTTATTGGGGGGAAAGGGGGTGGTTCAATTATGTACTGTCCACGTAGCGTCGATTTTGACTAGGTAGGATGCAGCTAATGTCAGAAGTCACTTTTCGTATCAGGTTAGCGGACTTTACGCAGCTTTGGATACTTCACGTAGCAGGTTATTATAATTAGGTTAAGGTTAGGAAAAGTATTAGCTAAAATCCCCAAATTCTCACCGACGCAACTTTTGACATTAGCGGCATGACATGCCTTCTAGACAAGACCCACAGCATCCGCCTTCTGAAAAATGTACCTCTTGCCATTCCTCTGTATCGGTCGAAGATCTTGTGGGACGACTGGTGAGGACGCGCTCTCGTGCCACCAGTTCCAGTATCTGTAATTTCCTCCATAATCCCCTGTTTTCTTTCTGGCTTTGAGTTATTTCCAAACTAAACACTGCATAGTTGTCGTCTACGAATTTACAGATCTCTGCCACGGCTGAATTCGCTAGCAGCTCCATGATGGAGGCTATTTGAGTGTGAAAATCCATACAGTTAGCTAACGTTACCTAGATAACATCTATCAAGTAAATTCGGACTCCAACGCGATTTAAATTCTACATGGAGTGATGTTGTGCAGTTTTGAGTTCCAGGATGTTAATAAAAGTCTAAATATCAACAAAAATGCTAACGTGGAAATTGTTATTGGTCATTGTTTACTTGCGTTTACGCAGATGTTATTGGTTGGCGGATAAATAAAAAGTCTATGCGCGCTGTTCTTTGAAATACGGTATTGCTTATTACGTTACACATCAAATCTCCTATTCATGGGCCTTTCCGCATTTGAGGGAGAAAAAGAAGTATGTCCTCCGTGAACCGGAAACCGATAAGTGGTCTTCGTCTTCGAGGTTTAACTGCGGTTGGCATCCAATAAATGTTGCATTGCCGCCACCTACTAGACTGGAGTACAACTCAATTATACTTTGCAACTCACTTATACAGTTCGACAAAAACAACAACACTGAGTTAGACATGGGATAAACAAACGTACAGCCATTAAAACAATAGAAAAATGAAAGGATAGGATACCACACACCCTGTAACTTTTCTGATGTCAAATCTCGCACACACAACTATCTCTCTGCAGCTGCCACCACAACCTCAATTTTCGGAGACTTACGTTCCATCCCTGCAGTACAGTTGATAATCATTGCTATAAATGCAAAAAACATTACTGAAACATATCACTTGTTGGTTTATCTTTCTGTACTGGTACAGATCTACTATTCACACCACTCCTCTCAGGATCCCTCCCACTTGACTCATCTTCCCCTACTTTCTTCACTGCCTCAGCATAAGACAACTTCTACACTACTCTAACCCTGGAAACCTCAACCTGCATCTCTCGCACGGGACATTTCTGATCTGATTTTAGCCTACTTGGTAAATATGTTCTTCTTCTTGAACTGCACTGTTGCTTAAGGGCTACCTCTTGAAGCTAGAGGGCAGTATTTTTATGTTTGGAAAAATAACGTTCCCAAAGTAAACGGCCTATTTCTCAGGCCCAGATGCTAGAATGTGCATATAATTGACAGATTAGGATAGAAAACACTCTAAAGTTTCCAAAACGGTCAAAATATTGTCTGTGAGTATAACAGAACTGATTTTGCAGGCGAAAACCTGAGGAAATCCAACCAGGAAGTGCCTCTTATTTTGAAAAATCCCTGTTCCATTACCTGCCTTTCCTCCATTTAAAGGGATATCAACCAGATTCTCCAATGGCTTCCACAGGGTGTGAACAGTCTTTAGACATAGTTTCAAGCTTTTATTCTGAAAAATGAGCGAGATTTATCAAATCGCGTCAGTGGACTGCCAGATGTCCTTTGATTAGTTCATGCGCGCGAATGTGGTAGCTCGTCATTTTCTTTCTCTCTTGTATTGAATAGTTTACCGTCCGGTTGAAATATTATCGATTATTTATGTTAAAAACAACCTGTCTCATCGCGCTCCAGCGACTCCTGTGGCGGGCCGGGCGCAGTGCGCGCTAACCAAGGGGGCCAGGTACACGTTGTTTCCTCCGACACATTGGTGCGGCTGGCTTCCGGGTTGGAGGCGCGCTGTGTTAAGAAACAGTGCGGCTTGGTTGGGTTGTGCTTCGGAGGACGCGTGGCTTTCGACCTTCGTCTCTCCCGAGCCCGTACGGGAGTTGTAGCGATGAGACAAGATAGTAATTACTAGCGATTGGATACCACGAAAATTGGGGAGAAAAGGGGATAAAATAAATAAATAATAATAAAAAATAAATACATTTTAAAAAACAACCTGAGGATTGATTATAAAAAACTTTTGACATGTTTCTACGAACTTTACGTATACTATTTGGAATTTGTCTGCTCTTCATGACCTGCACGAGCCTGTCGATTACTGAACATAACATGCCAACCAAATGGAGGTTTTAGGATATAAAAATAATCTTTATCGAACAAAAGGAACATTTATTGTGTAACTGGGAGTCTCGTGAGTGCAAACATCCGAAGATCATCAAAGGTAAGCGATTAATTGTATTGCTTTTCTGACTTTCGTGACCAAGCTACTTTGCTTCTAGCTGTTTGTAATGTTTTGTCTACTGATTGATAAACTCACACAAACGCTTGGATTGCTTTCGCTGTAAAGCATATTTTCAAAATCTGACACGACAGGTGGATTAACAACAAGGTAAATTGTGTTTTGGTATATTGCACTTGTGATTTCATGAAATAAATAAATAAATGCAATTTTTTTTGAATTTGGCGCTCTGCAATTCAGCGCATGTTGATGAAAATGATCCCGCTAAAGGGATCTGTGCGCCAAGAGTTAAGGACTTGTAAGCAAGCATTTCACGGTAAAGTCTACCCTTGTTGTATTCGGCGCATGTGGCAAATAAAGTTTGATTTGATGGGCACCCCTACAATTAACACATACCACTACTTTCCCCAATGCTACAAATTCCTTTGTCTCATGCCCTTCTGCACACTTCTCACACCTAGGAACCTCCCTCCTACACACTGCTGCCACATGCCCATAAGCTTGACACCTGTAACAACGTAATGTATTCGGCACAAAAGCTTGTACAGAATAACTTATATATCCTAACATCACTTTGTCGGCCAAAGACAACATCAAAACTCAAAAGAACAGACAATGACTCTTCTGTTTCATCACTCACGCCACCCTGTCTGTGCGACGAGCATCACAACCACTGGGAATCTTCCCCTTCAGTTGGTCAACTTTTACATTTACTGCTACCCCAGTAATCACTCCTTTCAATGGTGCCCTTTTCTTGAGAGCAAAACAATTCACATTTCTTGCCCCCATTTGTTTAACGGCGAGCGCCTTCTCCCTCTGACCAGCAGAAACACAAACAATTATCACAAGACCACTTCTGGTTACCCTCATCGATTCCACAGCACCCAACTCTATTTTCACCCACCTTGAAACCACAAATGGATCAGCCAAAAGGCAAGGGTCCACTTTTCCCAAAAACTTCACTCCTACTGTCACAGACTCTTCTTTATCCTGACCCTAAGTGCAAGCCTCAGGCTCCGAGAACTTCACCACACCTACCACCTCTGATACTTTGACCTCATTCACTTCTATTTATCCTCCTGTCTTCAGCTCACTCTGCTTACACTTTATATCATTCTTTTTTAACAAACCATCTCCCTTTTTCTCGCCATTTTTAACCAACTCAAGCTCACCATATTCCTCCCTCTCTCTCTTAGACCTCCTCTACCTCTCTTTTTCCCTCCATTCCTCCTCCATATTCCAAGTATACGTCTCCTTCTGATAATACTGCACTTCTTCTGACATACATATTGTTCTTGCCTTGTGCCTTGTCAAGGGACGCCATTTAACCGGCTGTCACAATCTCCGAATAATCAGCACGAACCCCTCGGGATGTAGCGCTCAACAGTGCATCCCACTTATAAAGCAGCTGCTTAGTCTTCAACAGCATCAAAAGCTACCACAACGCTTTTCCATTTCAAACAAGCGCGCTCTTCCAACCACCATCCACCCAGGTGCGCCTTCCGTCCTAGGATAAGTGGTCGAGGAGATATGAATTCATTAGTAGTCGAAAGGAAGTGTCCTCCCCTCCTTGATAGTCTTTTTGAAATCTACCATGCCACCTTTAAATCAGTTTTTGTTTTGTTGGTGGAGAAAAGCATGCAGATGTTTAAAAACAAATATGCTACTTATGTTTTATCTTGCACAACTAACTTAATTATCACTTTACACATTTATTTTGGGATCCAGCCTTAAACATTATTTGCCTCATGACCCGCGAATATGGAGAAGCAGTCTCAATTCATTCAAGCGCATTCTCGTCCACATTCCCTCTCCTCGATTACCTTTGACCTTATTCAAAAGGAGGCCGGAGGAGAGAGGACACAGGATGTCCTCAAAACCAATTGAGAAAAGGCCACGATCAGTATCTTTCAAGCTCAAAGCAGACTTGTTTAGTAAAATTACCGTAAATGACCTAAAAAGAATGGTTGGCTAGATCCAATCGGTGGCAAGGACAGACACCTATAGGTTCGAAGGAAGCCAAGGAGACTAAGGCCAATTTGAATTCTAAATGATAAACAAGCAAATACAAAATCAACACATCAAAAGGACAACATGATTTCTCATTTATTAACAGATTTGCTCACCTATTTTTTTGTACAAAACTATTGTTCAATCCTGGTAGTTAATTGCACTCACCTGGTGTTCTAGGTCTGAATTAGTCCCTTATTAGGAGAGGATGAAAACCAGAAGGGTTTTGGCCCTCCAGGACTGACATTGAATAGCGCTGAGGGACTTAGTAATCCAAAAAACCCTCATAGCCCAAGACACTTCACATGATAACTATTTCAGCTAAATAATGGTTCCCAGATATCCTGTGTACATCTCAAGCCACACTACTATGATTTCTCCCCATTGTGGACACTCCTATGTTTGATAAGGTTACTCTGGAAGGAGAAGCTCTTGTAACACAGCTTGCACATGAAGGGCCTCTCCTTGGTGTGAACAGTCTGGTGCTGCTTCACATAGTTTGCATGAGCGAAGCGCTTCCCACACGTGGGGCAGGCGTACGGCTTGTCTGCGTCCGTCTTAATGCTCGGCCTCCCACGTTGTGACCCAATGACACCAGATGAGGTAGAAGTAGGAGCCAATTTAGAGCTACCTCCTTGACCTCTAGCCATTGTTTGGGTGTTGTTGGGATTGTGTGCTGTGTTATAGGCTAGGTACCTCTCATGGTGAACGCTAATCCTGACCCTGTCTGTATTCGTGGGGTTACCATGAGGCAGCTGAGGAAGACTAGACCCAGGTCCAGGCCTTCTATGAACCCAGTCACCAGGCATTAGATGAGACCCTGAAGAAGACAGACTTCCTGATAGACTACCGCCAGGGGGGTTTCCCACCACTCTCTGTGAAGGCTGAAGCCCAGGGTGACCTGCTCTGTTCATCATGGATACTGTGGTGTTTGTATCATAGGAACAGGAGGGTCGATCTCTATCAGCCCCAGGACCTGCTCCATCCCTGCACTGAGACTGGGAAGAGAAGGGTCTGGGCTGCAGACTGGATCCCTGACTGGAGCCTCTGTCACTCTGATGACCACCAGGGCTGAGATTGTTCAGTCCACCTGTCCACTGGTTGTGTTCTGTGTGGTGGTGGAGTCTCTTAACCTCGCGTTTGGGTCCTGGTTCCGACTCAGAAAGGAAGAGCGAAGGCTCCTGGTCCAGGATCCTGATCCGGGGCCAGGGTTTGTGATCAGCCGCTTCAGAGGTCCACTCTCTCCCACCAGTAACACTGGATATCAGCAGGTCTTCTTCGACTGCAGACTGCAAAAAAAGATTGTACAGAAAAGCGTAAAGGTTTATATAAGAAACTCTGATGTACACACAGAAACACTACATGATATTATAAACTGTTAACCACAGTCAAGCCCATCTCTAATACTGTGATATAAGTACCTAACAATATGGAGCCATTGGAGTTTATTATTAAAACAATTCCATATGTGTTGATTTAAGAATGAAGTATAATGTTTTGGTTCGACTGAGATGAGGGTAACTCAGTCCCTAAAAATACAAATAAAAAATCAAGTCAGCAGTGTCAATGTTGTATTTCGTTTCAACAAAATAGCCATATGCTCACATAACTTTGAAGTACAGTACTTTTATCGCACAAAACGATACATGACAAGTAAAATATATTTTCTCACTATGTTAATGTGACCAGATAGAAGTTTGGGGTCAGACCCTGCCCCTACCTGGTACAGGAAGGTTAAAAGGTAAACAGTATGGCAGACGGCAGTCTCTCTTACTTGGTCAACACTGTCCACGCTTTGCTAACAGCGGGTTATTCAAGCAGTGTTGCGTGCAGTTAGACGATGGTCATTGGTCCGGTATGCTTGCTTCACCCTGAGCTACAACTGACAAACGGGAATATAGTGTTTGTGTGAGAACCTGCGTTGATGTTTTGAAGAACTGTTTTGGACATTACATTGACTATTGTAATGCAAATGAGTTACTGTCGCTTTTTGTAAATGAAATAAATGACATGCGCCATTTCTCTCAAAAGGGAAGACTGATAGCAGGTGTGTGTAACCAGTCCTTTTGAGTCCTTCCGTGTGGGTTACAGATAAGAAACGTTATGTTACTTCTGCTGATTGTATTGATTTTTGTAAAAGCTCACTGGTAGGGATTGTCAAACGTTCGCCTGCCGACAGTGCCTCTGAACAGTGTCGACAGTCAATTCTATTTTGTATTCACACAGCAAAGACCTTGATGTCGTCTGCCACTCAGCCTTGTTACAATTCTCCAAATCAGAAGGTGGCAGTAGCATTGCTTGGTAACGGATGTCCGTCTGTGTTTAGTTATGGTCTAGATTCCAATGTTTGCTAACTAGCTGTGCTAATGTTGATTATTGTTGTTGTTGTTGTAGAAAGCCCTTGTTGATACTAGCCAGACGGCCACAACAAGATAACTACCTAGTAAGATAACAATTTTTTTAAATTCACTCTCCATAATCCCATACTACCAGTACCAGCCCATGGCCAAATGTTTAACTATCTAGTTAACGTTAGCATATTCGCAAGCTAGCACAACATGGCTAGCTAAGGACACTGCACTAACACAGGCAGCTGTTTCATGGAAACTAATCCATTGTGATTTAATTATGTCAATACTAGCTACATCACGAAAAGCTGCCACAACTGTCAGTAAGAGTGTCCATGGATTGAGTATTTGAATGAAGAGATTGAGATACAACTGTCCAGTTTGAGTGTTTTTCTGCAGCGAACTGATAAGACGAGCGACCCAGGGATGTGTGAGCTTTGATGACCTTTAACAGAATGTGACTGGCAGAACGTGTGTTGTATGTGGAGGATGAGGGCTGCAGTAGATATCTCAGATAGGGGGGAGAGAGGCTTAAGAGGGTTTTATAAATAAGCCTCAACCGCATTGCGTCTGTGCTCTTAGCTAGCTACCATCCTATAGCTTACATTGCATATGAAGTCTGGCTCATGACATTTAACCATGGATGTAGAGAATATGCCATATTTTTTTCCTCCTTTTGTTGTCACACATTTTAGCTCCCCCAGTTCGTGCTCTCGGATTGGCTCAAAGTCAAGTTGTTGGCCAATGACGAGCATTACAATTCTACAAGTAGAAACGGCAGGTTCGTCGCTACCGGGTCGGCATACATCAGGTAACGCTTTTGTTCTAGCAAGAGAAGGAACGGCCTCCCACTGTGATAAGTACCTATCGGAAGTGTATCTGCGGTGAGATTCTCAGTGCGTTTCATGCTTAACCAATTGCATTTTCATCTTTAAACCAGGCATTGTAGCCATGCTGTATTTCTTACATTGTGTTCTGTTTTTGGTTTCAGATTTGGCCTTTGTCACTGTTTCTTAGACCTGAATAACTATATGAGCTATAATAGCTACTAGAACTCTATATGCATGAAGCATTTTACCTAAATAATGTGAACCTGATCTGCTCCTATACAGACCCATTGATTCTTTGCTCTTTCGTTGAATAAATTATTTTTATAAAAAGGGAAACTGTACATTCTCGATATTACGTAAACTTTTCTGTACCTTCGCTTTAATAAAATACCATTTAGAATCCTTTGGAAAATATTTAACATTACACACATCTTTATGTCATCTTTACTTTATGTCAAGTAAAAATGACACTTAATAAGTGAAGCATTCTTACAGACACCATCACTACCTCATCATACACATTCTTTCCTCAGTTCACCTCATCCAGTTCCCTATACATCCACAAGCAACAGAATTAACTACAAACTAACTATACATGGTCACTATACATGGGCCATGTGCATTTTCTGCTGGTGTATCCTGAGGTAGCTCTTTTCTGAGAACCTCTTCTCGCAGTGCGAACAGCCTCTCTCCCGTGTGGACCTTCGGGTGCTTCTTCAGCTGGTGCTGGCAGGAGAACCTCTTCGCACACTGGGGTGCAGCTGTAGGATTTCTCCCCTGCCACATCAGGACGAGTGTGAAACACTGGCCTGGCACAAGTGACAGCTGAACGATTTCGCCCCCGTGTGCGTCCTCTGGTGGATCTCTGCCTGTTTGGGAAACTGAAGGCTTTCCCACAGAATGAACACGGGAAGCGCTTATCTTTGCCACCGGATCTACTGATAGCATTACTTCTACAGTCATTTGTGAATGGGCTTGTGTAGCCATTTAGTGTTGAGGCATTGGCATTGTCTGTCTTGTTTAACATTAGGAGAGTGTGAGGAGGATGAAGGGAGTGTCTGTGTTGTCACAGGGTCCATGTTCCAGTTGATAGATCCTATAGAAGGCAGGCTGAAGGCAGCACCTGTTTGGGGGTTAACCTGAGGTGCCATCAGTCTCTCTGAATCACAACTATAGGAGCAGGACGGAGCATCGCTAGCCGAGTCTGTGTCTGTTTTCTTTCGCCGCATACGGACACCTCCCTGTTCCTGCAGACCAAATCTACCCCTTGTCCTGGTCACAGCCAGTCTGTTGTCATGGAGTCTAAGATCGGTTGTTGTTTTGTGTTTGACTGTCTGTTTCTGGTTTTGGTTAACAGTATTGTTCCCCAGCCCAGAGTTCAAGACGCTGTCCCATCCACTGACCTCCACAATGTCGCCTCTGGTCCTAACCTGCTCAGTGATGTCGTCCCCTGGGCTCTTGGCTGCACCGGTCTGGGAATGCAAGCTGGCCGCCCAGTCTCCTCTATTAGCCTTCAACCAACCACCTGCAGGAAGAGGTTAGAAAATACACTTTACAAACATGACAGGGAAAACTCACTTTATTTTGGTCAATTAACTGGTCAAGTTCAGAAATTATAATGTGTTTTTTTTAATGTAAACATACGTTCTATTGATTTTATGACTGAGGAGAAAATAGCCAGGTGCATCACTATTCCTTTTGAAGATCTATTACTGTATGTAGACTATATGCATTGTTTTACGTCAGATTTTTTATTTAACCTTTATTTAACTAAGCAAGTCAGTTAAGAACAAATTCTTATTTACAATGACGGCCTAGGAAAAGTGGGTTAACTGCCTTGTTCAGGGGCAGAACGACAGATGTTTACCTTGTCAGCTCAGGGATTCGATCCACCAACCTTTCGGTTACTTGCCCAACACTCTAACTACTAGGCTACCTGCCGCCCAGATAGTGAGACGATTCCTCCAGCAGTTATGAGGGATGAGCCTTGCATAGAAGCGATGCCACCTGTTGGAAAACAATGTGCTATATGTATTTCTCCCTTACCTTGCTCCCCCATATTTAGTCCACTCAGCAGGTTAATGCTCTCTGGTTCATCTTCTATTGTCTCCTCTTTGACTAGCAGCAGATCAGGCTTCCCATCCTCCATGTCTACTAACTGTAAGAGATACAGAATGAGAGGATGTTGGATCAAGAAATCTGATATGAGCATCCTGCTATGGAGCATCTTCTGATTGGGCAATGAGGGATTTATAAGAGTACTATGCAACTTTTAGTTAATTTGATACGATGCAAACGTATTAATTGATTTGATTAATTTACACTCTTTAATGGTTTGATAATTCAAAGGCATAGTCGCACACTTTACACAGAATTCATAAAAACCTGGCCCCGTACCCACAAAGAGTGCTGATCTAGGATCTTTCCATATAGTCTTATTCATTATGATCTAAAAGGCAAAACTGATCCTAGATCAGTCCTCCTACTCTGACCTAATACCATTCAGACAGTAGTTTACAGTGGGCTCACCTCAGTGAGACTGTGTTTTGTCCTGTGCTGCTCAGCTGGTTCCTCTGTGGGTTCAGGAGGTGTAGTCTGGTTGTCCTCCATGACCATGGTCCCCTCAGGGTTCCCCAGACCCTCCTCACACTCCTCCTCCTTCACCAGCAGCACCTCCTCCTCCTGGAAGAGACAGGTGATACATATTACACAGCCACACACTCCCTCAGGTACGTACACACACACACACACACACACACACACACACACACACACACACACACACACACACACACACACACACACACACAGATAAACACACTTTCAACATGGAGTGTTAACCCACACCCCTACGTTTGAGTCCTATACTGTAGTAACAGAATGACTTCATTATTGTTAAACCCATCATGGTGGACATAAATATTATGTTGTGGGTAAAAATAAGTCAGCTATGATAAGTCAAAAGTCAGACAAACCTGACTAAACTATTTTGACGTGTACAGTAGGTGTTTGTTAGTGTGTGGGTATGTGTAGGTATATTTAGTAAGTGTATATTGATTATAAAGATAAAACTATTGTTGGGTGTATGCAGAATAGGGTGAGATTTGATGTATACTAAAGAGTCTCAATGAAAGTCTTGGAATTAAAAGTCCCATTTTGTGTTTATTAAACAAACAAGTTTTAAATACACCATATGAAAACCACACATACACGTGTGAACAAAAAATCTGCATGAAGTTGATGAACTGCATTCTTTTTCTCATTAAAAGTGTGCTTGGATAAAAAAGTAGTTGAATGGAAGTAATGAAATAGGCATTTGTGAACATCATATAGCCTACACAGTACAAACACAATATGTAACAGACTTTTTATCCTACACTGTTTGTCATTTTACCTTTACATGTTTATGTCATTTAGCAGACACTTATCCAGAGCGACTTACAGGAGAAATTAGAAATTGCTCAAGGGCAGAGACAGATTTCACACCTAGTCTGCTCAGGGATTCGAACCAGCCACCTTTCGGTTACTGGCCCAAAGTTCTTAAACGCCAGGCTACCTGCTGCCCTCTAAATATGACTTATATATTCCACAATGTCTGGGCCTTGCATTTCAACACACTTAGTTGTTGTGGAAATTGACCCACGACTGCGGTTTACTTTGTGCATCTACAGTKCCTTCGGAAAGTATTCAGACCCCTTGATCTTTTCCACATTTTGTTAAGTCACAGCCTTATTCTAAAATGTATTAAATAAATACAAATTCTCAGCAATCTACACATAATACCCCCTAATGACAATTTTTAATCATTATTTACATTAGTATTCAAAMTATTTGCTATGAGACTCAAAATTGAGCTCAGGTGCATCCTGTTTCTATTGATCATCTTTGAGATGTTTCTACAACTTGATTGGAGTCCACCTGTAGTAAATGCAATTGATTGGACATGATTTGGAAAGGCACAGACCTGTCTATATAAGGTTCCACAGTTGACAGTGCATGTCAGAACAAAAACCAAGCCATAGAGCTCAGAGACAGACACAGATCTGGGGAAGGGTACCAAAAAATGTCTGCAGCATTGAAGGTCCCCAAGAACACAGTGGCCTCCTCATTCTTAAATGGAAGAAGTTTGGAACCATCAAGACTCTTCCTAGAGCTGGCCGCTCGGCCAAACTGAACAATTGGTGGAGGAGGGCCTTGGTCAGAGAGGTGAACAAGAACCCGATGGTCACTCTGACAGAGCTCCAKAGTTCCWCTGTGGAGATGGATGTCCATCTGGAAGGTTCCCCCATCTCTGCAGCACTCCACCAATCAGGCCTTTATGATAGAGTGGCCAGACGGAAACCACTCCTTAGTAAAAGGCACATGACAGCCCGCTTGGAGTTTGCCAAAAGGCACCTAAAGACTCTCAGACCATGAGAAACAAAGATTCTCTAGTCTGATGAAACCAAGATTSAACTCTTTGGCCTCAATGCCAAGCGTCATATCTGGAGGAGACTTGGCACCATCCCTACAGTGAAGCATGGTGGTGGCAGCATCATGCTGTGTTTTTTTTCTTTCAGTGGCAGGTACTGGGAGACTAGTCAGGATTGAGGCAAAGATGAATGGAGCAAAGTACAGAAAGATTCTTGATGAAAACCTGCTCCAGAGCGGAAGGTTCACCTTCCACACAGTACAGCGGGACAAGTCTCTGAATGTCCTTGAGTGGCCCAGCCAGAGCCCGGACTTGAACCCGATCGAACATCTCTGTAGAGACCTGAAAATAGCTGTGCATCAACACTCCCCATCCAACCCGACAGAGCTTGAGAGGATCTGCAGAGAAGAATGGGAGAACTCCCAAAATACAGGTGTGGCAAGCTTGTAGCGTCATACCCAAGAAGACATGACGCTGTAATTGCTGCTAAAGGTGCTTCAACAAAGTACTGAGTAAAGGGTCTGAATACTTATGTAAATGTMATATTTTTGTTTTTAATAAATTAGCAAAAATGTCAACCTGTTTTTGCTTTGTCATTATGGGGTATTGTGTGTAGATTGATGAGGGGAAAAAACWATTTAATCAATTTCAGAATAAGGCTGTAACCTAAGAAAATGTGGAAAAAAGTCAAGGGGTCTGAATACTTTCCGAAGGCACTGTACATCATTTTGCTGAGTCTACCTTTAATACAGGGTTTAATCTAAACGTCAGAAGCTATCGAGTGGAATGATTACTTTCTATGTTATAGAGTGGAATGGTTTTTCTGCAGGTGTATCTTGAGGTAGCTCCTCTCTGAAAACCTCTTCCCGCAGTGCGTACAGGCAAACGGCCTCTCTCCCGTGTGGATCTTCAGGTGCATCTTCAGATGGTCCTGGCGGGAGAACCTCTTCTCACACTGGGGGCAGTTGTAGGGTTTCTCCCCTGTGTGGACTCTCTGGTGCCTCTTCAGGGTGCCAGCTTCGGTGAAGCGCATGTGACACTGGGTACAGCTGAACCGTTTCTCTTTACTATTGCCTGACGTGGCTCCCCCTCCCTGAGCCTGGGCTCTAGCCCTGTCATTTGAGTTCAAAACCTGATGGAAAAGGACGTGGCTGTGTAAATCGGAAGGGCCCATCGATGTGGACACTGGGTCGTGATCCCTGAACAAGTGTAAAGGAGAGTGGGTCGTGACATTTGGATTTGTCTCTAAGCTTTCCCTGTAATCTAAGAAATCTCTGCCCTGTGAGTGTCTGTCTCCTAGGTTACTATCTGCAYTCCATGTGGGAGGAACATCACCCTCCACTTTCATAGTCACTTCATCTACGACCAGACCCTCCCCTTTCTTATCAAGGCACCCTTCAGAGTATACACTACTACTGTAACGGTTCCAGTCCCCTCTAGACAGATCAGTCTGTATCTCTAAACCCAAGGGCATGTTGCCAGGGTCCAGCTCTGTAGAGTAAGAACAAGACGGATCATCACTGCCAGTGTCTAACGATTCCCCAAGCCCACTTGAATGAACCGTCCTCTGGCTTTGGTGAAATACCGGTAAATAGTCTGAGCCGGGGGCAGGAGGACAGCCCAGTCTCCGCTCCCCCAATCTCTCTGGTTCTGATCTGTGGTCAGATCCTGTGTGTAAGAGCCTGTGTGTTACAGTTAAAGTCTTGGTGTCTGTCGCTGACTTGAGAACGGCGTTCTGCGTTCCACTGACCTCCGTGATGCTGTGTCGGGTCCTGGGCTGCGCTGGGGTGGTGGTGGGGTTCTCCGTGGCTACAGGGGGTGCTCCAGACCCTCCAGTCTGGATGTCTTTGCTGTGCCGTGGGTCCTTCTCTGCTTCAGTCCTCTCCTGCTTGACTCCAGGACCTGCAGCCTCTGCATCTGCAGACTGACAAGAAGAGGTTATTATCGGTACAATGTTTGAATTGGATAAGAATGTCGTAAGGAAGTCGTAAGGAACTCCCCTATGGCAGATAAATGAGGACGTACAGTACATGTAAGCAAGTGAATATCTGGGGACACATTTGATTTACAAAGTAACTGTAATTTTTAATGCAACACTATTCCACTGACCTCTATCACGATAACGTGCTGGGTTGAGGTTCCATTCCCCTCATCAACAGTGATTGGTTGGTCATCTCTCCATGTATTGTGTCCTGCTGGCTTCACAAAGCTCCTGTGGCCTTCAGTGAGATGTCCTTCACCTGAGAGAGTGATTGGGGGAAAATAGGTGGTTAGGTTAGCTACTATCTGCTCCACAGTATAGACCCCTTTCTGTGTTTGCAATTTGGTTGCAGAACTCGGGAGTTAGACGAAGTCCATACCTTTTAATTTTGGGGGGGGATTTCAATCTTCAATAGCTCTTCAACAAAGTGTGCAAAGCCTGCCCCAAAAAGTGGATTTTTCTCCATCCTCCCAATATTCATGACAYACTTTGTTTAGGAGCTAGKCTGGGTACCAGTSTTCGTAGCTAACATTTCACGCCTGTCATTTTCCAAAGCTTTCGGACAATCTCAACATTCATTATGCAGACGGATTTACCGCGCAGTTGCTGATTGGTTGTTGGAAACATTCATTTTCCATGACAAGTTATGGAACATGGAGTGCGCACATTTGGCGCAATATTGAATTTGAATTTTAAAAACAATAACAATAAACCTGCTACGCATTGTCTCACGTCAGATGGCGGAATCCAATGCGCTCCGACATAAGACAATGCCTGCGGCTGTAATTTCCTTGTGAGCAGGCAGTGTCAATGCAAGATCATGTTGTCCAAAGATGACTCCGTAATGAGAGAGAGAAATAATGATACGAAAAATATTAGCCTACAAGATTCAATCGAGCTACGTTTGCTTTAATAAGAGGAAAGTAATGTAAAACTGGCACCGGTCTTCATTCCTCGCACTGGTTGATCATCATGACTGGCTTACATTTTTGCAATGTTATGCTCATTTCAGTTCTATTATTTGTCCCTCCTCAYTTGTACTTTCTGAATGGACATTAGAAAAACAGCTCAATGCAGACCAGCAGATCCAGCAAAGTCTTGAAACTGGAGTAGCCTCTCCAAGCCACGGCAGCTGGGTTTCACCGATTAGTTATGGTACGCAAAAAGGAGCAGACATACCGTCTATGTGTGAACTACAGGGCTCTAAATTAGCGTACTGTTAAGGATGCATATCCACTTCCTCGTATCCAAGACACTCTAGATACCCTGTTGGCGGCCAAATGGTTTAGCACTTTGGACTTAGCGTCAGGTTACTGGCAGGTAGAGCTTATTCTCAGCGACGGTAAGGCGGCCGCTTTCTGCAGCAGGAAGGGCCTCTGAGTGGAATGTGATGCATTTTGGGCTCTGCAACGCACCAGCGACGTTTCAATGTCTAATGGACCGCGTCCTGGCCGGAATGCAATGTGAGACCTGCCTAGTATATCTAGATGACATCATCATCCTGGGAAGGGATGTCACAGAGATRCTCCAACGCCTGGCACAAGTGTTCAATCGGCTAAGCCAAACCAACCTGAAATTGAAACCCTCCAAGTGCTGTCTCTTCCGCCGACAAGTAACCTACCTTGGACACATTGTTTCTGAACACGGCATCACCACAGATACCCAGAAAATTCTGAAAGTCCAAGAAATGGACCAGCCTACCAGAGTTTTAGAAGTCCGTCAGTTTGTTGGCCTGGCCTCGTACTACCTACGATTTTGTAAAAGATTTTGCTGCTGCAGCCAAGCCCCTTCATGAGCTTACAAAGAAGCATGCTCATTTCTGGTGGACGCCAGAGTCCCAGGAGGCATCCAAAAAATGAAAGAAGTTACTCACCACCACGCCCGTCTTGGGCTATCCACTCAAGTGGCAACCTCATCCTCGATACAGACGCCAGCAACTTCCGCATTGGAGGCGTCTTGTCCCAAATGCAGGACGGCGATGAAAGCATACTAGCGTATGGGAGCCAGCGGCTGTCTTCCACCGAGCAAAACTATTGTACCACACGGAGGGAGCTACTGGCAGTAGTGGAGTTCACTACACACTTTCRTCAATACCTGCTCAGAAGACCCTTCATTGTGCGAACCGACCACAGCAGCCTTCGGTGGCTCATAAGATGAAGGAACCAGAAGGTCAACTGGCGAGGTGGCTCGAGAARCTTGGAGTATAAMTTCAAGGTCATACATCATCCAGGACGCCACCACAAATGCTGACGTCCTGTCCAGGAGGCCCTGCTGCCAGACTTGCCCTTGCACTTACAGGACCCTATCCAGAACAATGACCGTTTCAGGTACAAGTGCAGTCTGACCGCGGCCCCAGTATAGCTGATTACGCTGTGGAAGCTACTTCTATGGAGCGCCGCTCAGTGGGGGTAGGAGAAGACCCCAGCCTACACTCCCTGGAGATTCTGGAGCTGCMTTYGACGTGGAGTCGKGTCATCGGGACAGTGAAGATGAAATGTCGGACGTGGAAAAGATTAGCCTCACCGACGCAAGTGACACTTCTGTTCCATGGATGGACTACTGAGGAATTACGTCAAGCTCAGATGGCAGACTCTGACATGGGCCCCGTCAAGAGATGGCTCGAGGAAGGACAGGAACAGCCATCGTGGGGGGCTGTGTCGCCTTTCGGGCCAGCGACTGAGGCCTATTGGAACCAGTGGAAGAGACTGTATGTCAAGGACGGCATTCTCTTATGGCGCATCTACTGTACCGAAGGCGCAGTGTTTTACCCACAGATGCTCCTAACTCGTGTATTCCGGACGGACATCATGAAGCAGATGCATGATGGCCCAGTAGGTGGTCACTTTGGCGTGGAACGCACACATCTTGCAGACAAGATACATGTACCAACTGTGCCGCTAAAGCCAGACCTTCGAGGAAACCCCAAGCACCTATGGGCACTGTCCGCGTGAGAGTACCTATGGAGAGGATCGCCATTGATCTCATGGGCCCCATGAACGAGACAGAATGCTACAATCGCTACATATTGGTGGTTCAAGACTATTTCACAAAAGTGGGTGGAAGCCTACCCTCTGCCCAACGATCAAGCCGTGACAGTGGCTGAAGATCTGACAGCTGAATGGGTGTGTCGAGCCCCACAGACACTCCACAGCRATCAAGGCTCCAATTTTGAGTCTGAAGTCTTCCAAATAATGTGGCACAGCGGTCTAAGGCACTGCATCTCAGTGCCAGAGGCGTCACTACAGACCCTGGTTCGATTCCAGGCTGTATCACAACCGGCCGTGATTGGGAGTCCCATAGGGAGGCGCACAATTGGCACAGCGTTGTTAGGGTTTGGCCGGGGTACGCCGTCTTTGTAAATAAGAATTTGTTCTTAACTGACTTGCCTAGTTAAATAAAGGTTAGCCTATAGAGCAACAAAGCACAGCTCAACAGGGTTCACTCCGAACATGATTCTCTTTGGAAGAGAAGTAACAGAACCCATCAACCTGGTGGCTGGCTTGCCACACGATCATGACCACGCCAAGACCCATCCACAGTATGTTGTACATCTACGAGACAGATTGGAACTTGCTCACCAGATTGAAAKGGAAATGCAGGGTCAGTCTGAGGAGCGTGCCAAAAGCAGTATGACAAGAATGTTGCGAGGACACACTATAACGGTGACACAGTATGGTACTTAATTAAAGGAACAAAGCGGTTGCGGGACAAAGTTAGGAAGTTCCAACCATCCTATGAGGATTCTTACTTCATACTGGGACAGCTGGACGACTTGGTTTACCGGCTCCAAAAGAGTACGAGAACAAAGGTGAATGTTGTTCATCACGACAAACTCACGACTCTAGACAACAGCTGGGTGTTCACACACGCCGAAGCGTGGCAACCTGCAGAGGTCTTGACGCCTGATCTGGATGCAGGCCTCCACGACTCCGATCTGGATCTACCCAACCTGTTCATGGACGATCAAAACAGTGAGAAGGACGCAGAGCTTGCTTCTGATACCACTTATTTTGTGAGTGGGTCTGCGACACCAGATGGAGTTCAGTCTAGTGGGGGTAGCATATTGCAACAAGGCCAAGCATAGACTGTTACTCACCCTGCCTTGGGTCAGACACCCAAAGGGAGGCCAAAGAGGAACAAAAGACCACCTAACAGACTAGGTGATTGGGTGGCTCCTTGATTTTGGCGAGAGCTTCTCTGGTGTGATGTGATCACATTGGCTTGTTATAAAAATGCAATAATGGGGAATCCTCTCTTCTCCAGGCACCCAATGTTTATGTTTACAATCAAATGTATTACATCAGAAGGTCCAATGTTTCTAATGAAATGTATTGAAAATGAAATACAGAAATATCTMATTTACATAAGTATTCACACCCCTGAGTCAATACATATCACCTTTGGCAGTGATTACTTACAGCTGTGAGTCTTTCTGGGTAAGTCTCTAAGAGCTTTGCACACCTGGATTGTACAATATTTACACTTAATTTTTTATTATTCAAGCTCTGTCAAGGTGCCCTTCTTTGCGAGGCATTGGAAAACATCCCTGGTCTTTGTGGTTGAATCTGTGTTTGAAATTCACTGCTCAACTGAGGGACCTTACTGATAATTGTTTGTGGGGTACAGAGATGAGGTATTCATTCAAAAACCAGGTTGAACACTTATTGCACACAGAGTGAGTCCATGCAACTAATGTGACTTGATAAGCACATTTGTACTCCTGAACTTATTTAGGCTTACCATAACAAAGGGGTTGAATACTTATTGACTCAAGACATTTCAGCTTTTCGTTTTTTATTAATTTCAACAAAACAAAATCCTCTTTTGACAGTATGGGGTATTGTGTGTGGGCCAGTGACACAAAATCTACATATAATACATTTTAAATTCAGGCTGTAACAAAACCAAATGTGGAAATAGTCAAGGGGTGTGAATACTTTCTGAAGGCACTAATAGCTGAACAGTGAATGCTATTTAAGAGCTATTGAAGACTGAAACCTGAAAATAATAAATAATTCAACAACGAAAAAAGGGGTGGATTTTTCTCCATCCTGATTCAGAATATAGTATTTTCTTAGTTATGGCACGCTTTGTTTAATCCGAAATCGTATTATCTCATGCTTGGTAGCTATTGACGAGAGARAACCAAATATACACSGAATACCCAATATTAAACAAATTTCACCTCGGTCAGTTTTGACACYGTCTAGAATTGGCAAGGATATAAAMCAACACTTCTTAACTTCTTGCAAGAMTTCCAAGTAATCACATCAGAGGACTTATTGCATACTATCCAAACACATGCGCAGAGTGGAACGGGGCTAAATGTACCTCTTGCAATTCCTCTGTATCGGTCGAGGATCTTGACACTTCTGGGACGACTGCCGAGGACGCGCTCTCGCATTGTCCTCTCTGCGCGCTCCCGTGCCACCTTCAGTTCTAGTAGCTGTAGTTTCCTCCGCAATGTCCTGTTTTCTTTCTGGCTTTGTGTTATTTCCAAACGACACACTGCATAGTCGTCGTCTACGAGTTTACAGATCTCTGCCACGGCTGCATTCGCTAGCACCTCCATGATGGAGGCTATTTGCGTGTGAAAAACCATAACGTTACCATTACAGTTAGCCATTGTTAGATAACCTTAGCAGTTAGCGTTRCCTAAATAACACATATCAACCAAGTCCTGTCTCTAACGCGAATTAAAGACTGCCTGTGGTAAGTATGTTTTGCTATGCAATTAAATTAGTCTTATTGAGTTAATAAATGTCGAAATAACTATAAAAACGCTAAGGCGTTCTTGGTCACTGTTCACTTCCGTTTACTTATTTTTCTTCGTGTGGTTTTACGGCAGACTAGACGTGTTGTGTATTGCCGCCTGACAGGTCGGAGAGTGAATTGCACATTTCGTTTACAAAAAAGGTATTGCATAACCACCCAACAAATACAGTGCCTTCAGAAAGTATTCACACCCCTTGACTTTCTCCACAATTTGTTGTAAGTATAAATGTTTTAATTAATAAAAACATTTCAGTGGACTACACACAATACCCCATAATGTCAAAATGGAATTAGGTTTTTAATTTAAAAAAATTATTTTTTACAAATGAATTAAATTAAAAGCTGAAATGTCTAAAGTCAATAAGTATTCAACCCCTTTGTTAAGGCAAGCCTAAATAMGTTCAGGAGTTAAAATGTGCATAACAAGTCACATAGGTTGCATGGACTCACTCTGTGTGCAATCATGTTCAACATGATTTTTGAATAACTACCTCGTTTCTGTACCCAATAYATACAATTATCTGTAAGGTCCCTCAGTCGAGCAGTGAATTTCAACCACAAATTCAACCACAAAGACCAGGGATGTTTTCCAATGCCTTGCATCGAAGATAACTTATTGGTAGATGGGTGAAAAAAATATACATTGAATATCCCTTTGAGCATGGGGAAGTTATTAATTACACTTTGAATGRTGTATCAATACACCGTCACTACAAAAATGTGTCCTTCCTAACTCAGTTGCCGGAGAGGAAGGAAACCGCCAAGGAATTTCACCATGAGGCGAATGGGGATTTTAAAACATTTACAGAGTTTAATGGCTGGAAGAGTAATAACTGAGGATGGATCAACAACATTGTAATTACTCCACAATACTAACCTAAATGACAGAGTGAAAAGAAGGAAGCCTGTACAGAATACAAATATTCCAAAACATGCATCCTGTTTGGAATAAGGCACCAAAGTAAAACTGCTAACAACTTTGTCCTGAATACAAAGCGTTATGTTTGGGGCATATCTAACACAACACATCACTGAGTACCAATTTTCATTATTCAAGCATGGTGGTGGCTGCATTGTGCTATGGATATGCTTGTCGTCGGCAAGGACTAGGGATAAAAAAGAAACGGAAWAGAGCTAAGCACAGGCAAAATCCAAGAGGGAAAAACCTGGTTCAGTCTGCTTTCCAACAAACACTGGGAGACAAATTCACCTTTCAGCAGGACAATAACCTAAAACAAGGCCAAATATACACAATATAATTTACAATGGAGTAGCTTACCAAGATGACATTGAATGATCCTGAGTGGCCTAGATAGTTTTACTAAAATAGGCTTGATCATCTAATCCAAGACTTGAAAATGTCTGTCTAGCAATGATCAACAACCAACTTGATAKWGCTTGAAGAATTTWAAAAAGAATGTGCAAATATTGTACAATCCAGGTGTGGCAAGCTCTTAGAGACATACCCAGAAAGATTCACAGCTGTAATCGTTGCCAAAGGTGATTCTAACATGTATTGACCCGGGTGTGAATACTTATGTAAATTGGATTGTTATATATTTAATTTAATACATTTGCAAACATTTCTAAAAACATGTTCACTTTGTCATTATGGGGTATTGTGTGTAGATGGGGTGAGATTTTGTATTAAAAATATTTAATACATTTTGAATTCAGGCTGTGTTAAACAAAATGTGGAATAAGTCAAGGGGTATGAATACTTTCTGAAGGCACTGTATGTGCCTTATACCGTGTGTATCAAAAAATGTCTGGATGCAATATTCAACACTGAAATCTGTTACTCTCAGGGTTTGATCTAAACATCAGAAGCTATCGAGTAGAATGGTTACTTTCTGTTATAGAGTGGAATGGTTTTTCTGCTGGTGTATCCTGASKTAGCCCCTCTCTGAGAACCTCTTCCAGCAGTGAGTACAGGCGAACGGCGTCTCTCCCGTGTGGATCTTCAGGTGCACATTCAGCTGGTACTGACGGGAGAACCTCTTCTCACACTGGGCAGCTGTAGGGTTTCTCCCCCTGTGTGGACCCTCTGTGCCACCTCAGGTCACCAGCCTGGGCAAAGTGCATGTGACACTGGGTACAGCTAAAAGGTTTCACCCCAGTGTGGACCCTCTGGTGCTTCTTCACATAGTTCGCCTCAGCAAAGTGCTTCCCACACGTGGGGCAGGCATACGGCTTATCTGTGTCCGTCCTCATGCTTGGCCTCCCACGTTGTTACCCAATGACACCAGAGGAGGTAGAAGCAGGAGCCACATTTGAGCACACTCCTTGACATCTAGCCATTGTTTGGGCGTTGTTGGGATTGTGTGCTGTGTTATAGGCTAAGTACCTCTTGTAGAACACCCATCCTGACCCTGTCTGTATTGGTGGGTAACCATGAGGTAACTGAGGAAGGCTAGACCCAGGCCCAGGTCTTCTATGAACCCAGTCACCAGGTAGTATACAAGACCCTGAAGTAGAAGACATACTTTCTGATGGACTACCACCAGGGGGGGACTTCCGTCACTCTCTGTGAAGCTGAAACCCAGGGTGACATGCTCTGTGCATCATCGATACTGTGCTGTTTGTATCATAGGAACAGGAGGTCTCTATCAGCCACAGGATGTGCTCCCTCACTGCACTGAAACTGTGAAGAGAAGGGTCTGGGCTGCAGACTGGATCCCTGACTGGAGCCTCTG
The DNA here is from genome assembly GCF_002910315.2 of Salvelinus sp. IW2-2015. Lineage (NCBI taxonomy): Eukaryota > Metazoa > Chordata > Actinopteri > Salmoniformes > Salmonidae > Salvelinus > Salvelinus sp. IW2-2015. The sequence goes on from NC_036873.1 coordinate 3,952,142, forward strand.
TCTTTCTGATGACCACCAGGACTGAGGTTGTTCAGTCCACCTGTCCACTGGTTGTTCTTGCGTGATTGTGGAGTCTTTGTCCCTCGTGTTCTGTCCTGATTCTGAATCAGGAAGGAAGAGTGACAGCTCCTGATCCAGGGCCAGGGTTTGTGACCAGCCACTTCAGAGGTCCAGTCTCTCCAGCCAGCAACACCAGAAATCAGCAGGTCCTCATGGACTGCAGACTATAAACACAAATTGAGCAGAAGAGCATATAAAGGTTTATATAAGAAACTMTTTACTGTACACACAGAAACATGATATTATATTATAAATGGTATTCACAGTCAAACCTATCTCTAAAATACCTAACAATATGGACCCATTGGAGTTTATTATAAAAATKTCCATATCTTTTGATTCACGAATGAAATATAATTATTTGGTTTGACTGAGATAAGGGAAACTCAGTCCCTGCAATGATACAAATATAACCAAATCAGTCAGCACAGTTTTTATTTCAACAAAATTGACATAGTCACATAACCTGAAGTATAGTACTTGTTATGTATCGTTTTGTACAATACAAGTAGAATAACTTCTCACTATGGTAACACTTTACCTTTTCTGTAAAGCTGGTACCCTCGCTTTGATCAAATTCATTTTAGAATACTTTGGGTTCAACATTACATGGATCTTATCTATTTTGTCAAGTGAATTAAGGCACTATCATTATCTCACTATAAAACACCAGTATCAACCTAAAGAGACATAGTTGTCACTCTTCATCAGTGAAGCATTTTTACAGACAGAATCACACCAACCATAACCATATCATCTACTCTGCCTCATCATACTCATTCTTTCCTCAGTTCACCTCATCTAGTTCCCTACTATATCCCAAACCAACAGAGTGAACTACAAACACACTAACTAGTCATTTATTACATGTTACTATACTGTGTGCATTTTCTGTTTGTGTATCCTGAGGTTGCTCCTCTGAGAACCTCTTCCCGCAATGCTTACAGGTGAATGGCCTCTCTCCCGTGTGGACCTTCAGGTGCCTCTTCAGCTGGTGCTGGTGGGAGAACCTCCTCACACTGGGGACAGCTGTAGGTTYTCTCCCCTGTGTGGACCATATGGTGCCTCTTTAGGTTGAACGAGTGGGAGAAACTGGCCTGGCACAGCTGAATGATTTCTCCACCGTGTGCATCCTCTGGTGGATCTCCACCTCTATGGGGAAACTGAASGWCTTCTCACAGAATGAACATGGAAGCGCTTCTCTTAGGCGCTGCCATCTTTACTGATTCTGTCTCTACTACTGTCATTTGTCAATGGGCTTGTGTAGCCATTTGGTGTTGAGGCACTGGCATTGTCTGAGGTCTGCTTTAACATTAGGAGAGTGTGAGAAGGACGAAGTCCAGGGAGTGTCTGTGTTGTCGCAGGGTCCATGTTCCAGTTGATGGATCTTTTAGAAGGCAGGCAGAAGGCAGAACCTGCTAGGGGGTTAACCTGAGGTGCCATCAGTCTCTCTGAATCACAACTATAGGAGCAGGATGGAGCATCGCTAGCCGAGTCTGTGTCTGTTCTCTCCCACCACATACGGACACCTCCCTGTCCCCGCAGACCAAATCTACGCCTCTGCCTGTTCTCAGACAGTTTGCTGTCATGGAGACTAAGATTGGATGTTGTTTTGTGTTTGACTGTCTGTTTCTGGTTAAGAGTATTGTACCGCAGCTCAAAGTTGAGGACGCTGTCCCATCCACTGACCTCCACTATGTCGCCTATGGTCCTGGCCTGCTCAGTGATGTCATCCCCAGAGTCCTTGGCTGCACCTGTCTAGGTCTGGGAATCCAAGTTGGCCACCCAGTCTCCACTATTAGCCTCCAGCCAACCACCTGCAGGAAGATGTTAGAAAATAGACTTTACGAACATGGCAGAGAGAACTCTAGTTTCAAGTTTATACATTATAACATGTGTTTTTGGATGTAAACATAGGTTGTATTGATTTAATTTTATGAATGATGAAAATTCAGACAAATTCCCCATCACTATTCTCATTGAAGATATATTACTGTATGTAGGCTGTATGTATTTCTCCCTTACCTTGCTCCCCCATCTTTAGTCCACTCAGCAGATCAATGGTCTCTGGTTCGTCTTCTATTGTCTCCTCTTTGACTAGYAGCAGATCAGGCTTCCCATCCTCCATGTCTACTAACTGTAAGAGATAGAGTGAGAGGAYGTTGGATCCAGAAATCTGATATGAGCATCTTCTGATTGGGCAATGAGGGATTGCTATGAGTACTATGCAAACATGTTAGTTGATTTGATTACTTGACACTCTTTAATGGTTTGATAATTCAAAGGCATGGTCCCACACTTAAGACAATTTGAATCAATACCTGGGCCCGTATCCACAAAGCGTCTCAGAGTAGAATTGCTGATCTAGGATCTTTCCATATAATTATATTCATTATGATCTAAAAGGATAAACTGATCCTAGATCAGCACTTCACTCTGAGAGACTTTGTGGATACAGGCATTGACCAATACCATTCAGACAGTAGTTCACAGTGGGCTCACCTCAGTGAGACTGTGTGTGGGTCCTGTGCTGTTCAACTGGTTCCTCTGTGGTTTGGGAGGTTGTGTAGTCCGGTTGTCATCCATGACCATGTTCCCCTCAGGGTTCCCAGACCCTCTTCACACCCTCCTCCTTCACCAGCAGCACCTCTGGACCTTCCTCCTCCTGGAAGGAAGAGGTGATACAGATTACACCAACATACACTCCCTCGGGTACATACACACAGGTAATAAATACACTTTCAACTTGTAAGGGGCCATACTTGTGAACATTGATTATTTCCTGTAACAAATTTCCGTATCAGCCTAATAAAAGATCTAAAGAGCGACTGCCCATGAAATCAACCAATCCCATAAATGGCCTATGTGGCATTGATAAGAGTCACAAACATTATTATAGTGTGAAAATAGGCGCATCAGTCTGTCAAAACGAAGTTTGGAACTAAGTGCGTCACAACGAGTAAATTAAGTTTTTTTTTATTACAATTATGTCAACAAATCATCCCCAATTTTTCCTAGCTCCACGTGCAACTCGCCCATCCGCTTCGCTTTTCAGAATGGGGCTCTTTTTTTCCATCACGGCCGTTTATGACTAAAAAGCCCTGTGTGGATTGACCATGACTCCACACCCAAAGTTATATGGTTTGCATGCCCTGCCGAAGGACCCTAGTATGCGAGAAAGGCGGTTGGAGTTCGCCAGTCCCCTCTGCACCACCAGTATAGTAACGCTAGCTTGGTGGGCAACGTTCGGTGGTGGTGAGTATAACCAGAGATACTGTTATATGACCTCTGGCATAATTTAGCTAACGTTACTGCTGGTTAAGTAGCTATCTTTTGACAAAGCGAGGCAGGCTAGCTAACGTTTGACTATTTTAAGCATAGCTAGCTAGTTACAATAGCTCATACTGCTGGTTATATAACGTTATCATTTGACAAGTCGGATTTGCAAGTGTCTTCTGTACGTTATTTACAMGGGCAAAACTAAATAATAAATGCAACTATGGTGATAGTTAACTCATGTGTGGGTCTGACTAATACGATGAACTAGGAGCAACAACCCGCAATGGCGTCACTGGCCTGAATCCAATCTGRAGCTACAGTCAGTCTACATCTATAAAACATATCATTAGGGTTTCCACAATCGGTTATATGGCAAAAATGAATGTAACATTTAAAAATGTATGTTGGTCTTATTTTAAGGTTACGTTTAAAATCACATTTTAATAAGATAAATTGTAGAAATAGGCGAGGTGTTTGACTTTGTGGCTGTGGTAACTAGTGACGACCTAGAATTAGCTTGACCCGAGTTACTGCCCTGATGACACAGGCAACTTCATCAACAACGGTAATGTGTGTTTTATATGAAAGGTTGTATAAAAAATACACGGTTTGTTAAACTATTAGGTGAATTACCCAGTCAAGCAGATACAAGTAGTACAGTCATTTTGGTTGTGAAGTGCATTATCAAAAAGCTTTGTCATTTCTTTATAACAAAATGCAATTTACCACTTGGCTGTCTATTGTATAACCCTAACACCACCTCWTAAGATGAGGAAGTCCATTGTTTATGAGGATTGCTTGCAGCAGTTGTTCAAKAGATATCCAGTTTGCTGCCAAACATGCAACATAGAGAAGACCAGCAAGGGGACCCTCAGCATCACGCAGACATGCCCTCGATGTGAGCATTCCTATAAATTGAACAGGGAGGATGCTTGAATCGGGTTGGTGACATTTGACCTGGTCAAATGTTTACCGTTCTATTTCAGCGAGCAGCTTGGTTCCACCATTCGAGTCATAACCACCATTGATAATGTAATCAGTGCTCTGTTTGTGTGTGACTGACCAAACACAAACGGGGTGCTGGCAAAGACCTTACCTCAATTCTCACCTCTTGTCTGCTCACCAGCGGTCATTGATGGGGAGACCAGAATTAGGTAGGTTTAGTCTGACCTGTTCAAACTTCAACATAGTTTGTCATATCACCTATTCTAACTGCTATTTGGTTATAGAACACTGACTGTGTATGTGTTCACAGATTAAGCTATGGTGGCAGCACATGGAGAGATGTGATGGAGTCCTGACCRACAGGCTTGATACTGATGTCTCTGAATGGAGAGAGACCTGGCACTCAACACATCCACAATGTGGGACAGAAGGTGATCACAAATAATACAGTACAGCAGAAATGTCCAGTATTTGCAACACCCTTTTCATTCCATTTGTCACGGATAAACTCTGATTCAACTCTGCCTAGTTCTACAGATGGACTGTAGATGCTTTTGCCAGACGGCAGCCAGTCGTTTGATGGGGAGACCATAATTGGGCAGGTTTTATCTGACTTGTTCAAACTCCAACATAGTACCTGTTTGTGTGTCAGATATTACCTATCCTAACTGCCATTGGTAATAGAACAGTGACTAGGTATGTGTTCACAGAAACATGTATGGAGTCAGCACATGGAGACTTGCAAGATGATGTGATGAAGTCCAGACTAACAGACAGGATTGACACTGATGTCTCTGAATAAAGCGAGACCTGGCATTAACATTTTACTAGACAAATTTTACTTGTATTGCCTTTTTTAAATTATTGAATTGAATGGTATCAGTCAATATGTGGAGGGAGAAACCCTGTGTATTCTGAACCAGGATCAGGGAACTCCTGTTGTATATGGGACACCACACAGGAAGGTATGACCACTCTGACATGTTTGCCAAGGTAGCCCCATTACTACCAGACAAAATGCTGATAGGCACAGTATCTGCTGGGAATGAMAATGAAAGTTTCACATTGTTATATTAGCAGAACACTGCTTCTATGATGTTATGTAAAGGGTGGTTTATTCTACATGGAYCTGTTACTACATTTTAAAGTAATCAAAACACTTAGTAAAATCTTTGAAATTGTTGCATGTTGCGTTTGAAGCTGAAAATATCTGTGTCCATCTGTATTCCCAGTCATGTGAAATCTGTAGATTAGGGCCTAATGAATGTTTCAATTGACTGATTTTCTGATWTGAACTAACTCAGTAAAATCTTAGAGCATGTTGCGTTTATTTTTGGTCAGTGTAGATATTCTAAACTGAGTTAGTTCATATAAGGAAATATGTCAATTGAAATAAGAGGCCCTAATCTACAGATTTCACATGACTGGAAATACAGATTTRCATCTGTTGATCAGATACATTTTCAGCTTCCAGGAATTGTGTACAGATCCTTGCGACATGGTGCCGTGCATTATCATGCTAAAACATGAGGTGATGATGGCGAATGAATGGCACGACGATGGGCCTCAGGATCTCATCATGGTATCTCTGTGCATTCAAATTGCCATCGATAAAATGCAAATGTGCTCGTTGTCTGTAGCTTATGCCTGCCCATACGATAACCCCACCGTCACCATGGGGACCTCGGTTCACAACATTGACATCAGCAAACTGCTTGCCCACACAATGCCATACAGGCTGTCTGCCATCTGCCCGGTACAGTTGAAACTGGGATTCATCCGTGAAGAGCACACTTCTCCACTGTTCCAGTGGCCATCGAAGGTGAGCATTTTCCCACTATAGTTGGTTACGACGCTGAACTCCAGTCAGGTCAAGACCCTGTTGAGGACGACGAGCACGCAGATGAGCTTCCCTGAGACGGTTTCTGACAGTTTGTGCAGAAATTATTCGGTTGTGCAAACCCAGTTTCATCAGCTGTCCTGGTGGCTAGTTTCAGACGATACTGCAGGTGAAGAAGCCAGATGTGGAGGTCCTGGGCTGGTGTGGTTACATATGGTCTGTGGTTGTGAGGCCCATTAGACATACTGCCAAATTCTCTGAAACGGAGGTGGCTTATGGTAGAGAAATTYACTTTTAATTCTCTGCAACAGCTCTGGTGGACATTCCTGCAGTCAGCATGCCAATTGCACATTCAACTTGAGACTTATGTGGCGTTTTAGTAGCCTTGTATTGTCCCCTAGCACAAGRTGCACCTGTGTAACGATCATGCTGTTAAATCAGCTTCTTGATATGCCACACCTGTCAGATGGATTATCTTGGCAAAGRAGAAATGCTCACTAATGGGGATATAAACAGATCTGTGCAAAAAAGTTGAGAAAAGCTTTTTGTGTGTATGGAAMATTTCTGGGATCTTTTATTTCAGCTTATGARACATGGGACCAAATGTTTACATGTTAACCAACACTTTACAAAGCTAAATGTTAGCGATTCCCATTACACAAGCTTGAACATTTAGCTCTATGCTAACCTCACCAGGTGGCAGTGAWTATTTCCTGTAAAAAAAATCCGTATCAGCCTATCAAAGACCTTTAACTTTTTCTCCACAAACCAATGGCATTTCTTAAAATAGGACAACTTGGCCACCAGAGGAATACATTTAAACCTCAATTCAAGGTTTACTTTTGTTCCTCTGTCTCAAATGTAGATTGACAATATTACATAATCGTCGCATCCTTGTTTAGGAGACTTACTAAAGTAACATTTTTGTATATATGTCAAAGTCCCACGTTTTTGCTTATCCGTTTCACATACATCCATGTGCTTTTACGGAAAAAAYATGAGGTCTGTACAACATTTAAATTAATCATACATTGAAAAAAAAATGCTGAAAAAATCAGTGTCATGGAATTGTCATGTAAGGTAACCATCATTGCTTTCCAGGTGGCAAACAGCGCAGAAGCGGTTTAGTAAACGCCAGTGTATATTAACCGCGGGTTCGAACACCCCTCGCTGCAAGCCTTTTCGGTAAGGAAAATACTGTTCACTGCTGTTCCACATGTGACGAAGTGGATGATTATAATACACATATCATTGTATATGTAGGTGTAGGCCTACACGTCTATGTAAGAGCCTATACTATAGTAGTATCGATTATTTATGTAGCGGTGCCAGTAGCCTATGTACCGGTCTTAATTTTTACATTGAATTAATGGATTTCACATGAGGGTTCTCACACATTGTCGAAGTGAATTGAAGTGTACCATACAAAGTCCCATATGCATTAATAAGTTAAAGCATAAGGAGGACACTATCTGAYGTGAATGAATGTAGACTATTGCTATATTCGTGATCGGAATTCCTATATTACAGAATATGAGAATCAGAGTTGGATATCTTTGTCAAATATAAGTAATTCACCATCTGATACTGATAAGTGTCTTCCTCCATTAAGACTGTCGATTTTTGAATATTTTACATACAGTAGGCTAAGTGTAGTGTGGGTTCCGGTCCGGACTCACAATACATATTTTTTTTATTTTTATAACTGCAATACTCCCATCTGTTGGATGATAGTGAGCGTGCAACCTGTAATCCTACTCTATTACACTTGAATGCTCGTCAAATAACGTGACGAAGTAGATTATTATAAATATACATATAAAACGTAGGCCTACATTTACGTGTACAAGTCCATATAATATAGCCTATGCAATATGATTATTTGGCCATAGCAGATTGTTTGTCTGCAAGGCTGAAGAAAAAGGTAGCTCCTTATTATATGAATTATTCATCTTTAATTTTCTAGCTGTAGGCTACGTCCCTTCTTAACACAAAATAAATGGAATTTCAAAGGGGGGAAAATCTCAAGTGAGATTCGAACCGAGCTAGTCACTCTACACAGCAATTTGACCAGTAAATCAAATACACGTGATTTAGTTGCTATGATTATCAGTGTGCGATTATACGTCCAAGAAAAAGTGTTGAAACACATCCAACTACGTTGACGATTTTAATTTGTAAATACACAAATTATTACAGGAAATAATCAAGGCMACCTGGTGAGATTAGCATAGGACTAAATGTGCAAGATTATGTAATGGGAACAGCTAACATGAAGCCTTTAATCATGTGCAACTACGTCAATGATTTTAATTGGCGGATGCTTCAATTTAACCTCTAATTTTTGCAAATATGGTCCCGGAGCGTTTACCCATCCCCACAACGTTTGCGTCCTATACTGTGGTTACAGAATGACTTCATGGTTGTTAAACCCATCATGGTGGACATAAATATGATGGGAAAGAGGGATATCTAGTCAATTGTACAACAATGCATTAATGTGTCTGACGCATTGTAGAGGTGTGTAAATATAAGTCCACTATGATAAGACAGACAAACCTGTCAGACAGACAAACCTGACTAAACTATTTGGACGTGTAGAGTAGGTGTTTGTTAGTGTGGGTATATTTAGTAAGTGTATACTGGTTATAAAGCGCTGTCGGGTGTATGCAGAATAGGGTGAGATCAGATGTGATGTACCAGTAACCACCTACTCATTTTTTAAATTACTATTTTCTACATTGTAGAATAATAGAAGACATCAAAACTATGAAATAACACGTAGAATCGTGTAGTAACCAAACAAGTGTTAAACAAATTCTTCAAAGTAGCCACCCTTAATAGCTTTGCATTCTCTCAACCAGCTTCATGAGGTAGTCACCTGGAATGCCTTTCAATTAACAGGTGTGGCTTGTTCAAAGTTAATTTGTGGAATTAATTTCCTTCTTAATGCGCTTGAGCCAATCAGTTGTGTTGTGACAAGGTAGAGGTGGTATACAGAAGATAGCCCTATTTGGTAAAAGACCAAGTCCATATTATGGTGAGAACAGCTCAAATAAGCAAAGAGAAACGACAGTCCATCATTACTTTAAGAAATGAAGGTCAGTCAATGCGGAACATAAAGAACTTTGAAGTGCAGTCGCAAAAACCATCAAGCAGTATGATGATACCCAGAGTTACCTCTGCTGCATGGGATATCATTAGAGTTAACTGCACCTCAGATTGCAGCCCAAATAAATTATTCACAGTGTTCAAGTAACAGGCATCTCAACAGCAACTGTTCAGATGAGACCTCGTGAATCTGGCCTTCATGGTCGAATTGCTGCAAAGAAATCACTACTAAAGGACACCAATAAGAGAGACTTGCTTGGGCCAAGAAACACGAGCAATGGACATTAGACCGGTGGAAATCTGTCCTTTGGTCTGATGAGTCCAAATCTGAGATTTTTTTGTTCCAACCGCCGTGTTTTTGTGAGACGAARAGTAGGTGAACGGATGATCTCCACATGTGTGGTTCCCACCGTGAAGCATGGAGGTGTGATGGTGCTTTGCTGGTGACACTGTCAGTGATTTATTTAGAATTTAAGGCACATTTAACCAGCATGGCTACCACAGCATTCTGCGGTGATATGTCATCCCATCTGGTTTGTGCTTATTGGGACGATCATTTGTTTTACAAGACAATGACCCAACACACCTCCAGGCTGTGTAAGGGCTATTTGATCAAGAAGGAGAGTGATGGAATGCTGCATCAGATGACCTGGTCTCCACAATCACCTGACCTCAACCCAGTTGAGATGGTTTGGGGTAATTTGGATGGCAGAGTGAAGGAAAATCAGCCAWCAAGTGCTCAGCATATGTGGGAAATCCTTCAAGACTGTTAGAAAAGCATTCCTCGTGAAGCACGTTGAGAGAGTGTGCAAAGCTGTCATCAAGGCAAAGGGTGGCTACTTTGAAGAATCTCATTTATTTGTTTAACACTTTTTGGGGTTTTTGGTTACTACATGTGTTATTGTATAGTTTATGTCTAAACAATTATTCAACAATGTAGAAAATAGTAAAATAAAGAAACCCTTAAATGAGTAGGTGTTTCCAAACTTTTGACTGGTACCGAATACTAAAGCATCACCAAAATGGGACTTTTCATTCTATTGAACATAAACACATTTTAAATACATAATTAAAAATGAAACGGGCATTTCCTAACATCATATAGACTATTCAGTACAAACACTATGTAACAGACTTTTTAGGCGTATATATCACACAATGTCTGGATGCAATATTCTAACCAGTAATATTCAACACTGAAATCTGTTAATCTCATTATTCCAAATGCATCTGTGGATCTTTTCTGCWGACAAMAATGAAAATKAATCTGTCTTTGATGCAGGGTTTGATCTAAATGTAATAAGCTATAAAGTAGAATGGTTTACATTTTATAGAGTGGGATGGTTTTTCTGCTGGTGTATCCTGAGGTAGGTCCTCTCTGGGAACCTCTTCCCGCAATGCGTACAGGCAAACGGCCTTTCCCCTGTGTGGACCTTCAGGTGCCTCTTCAGGCTGCCAGCCTGGGTGAAGCGCATGTGACACTGGGGGCAGCTGTAGGGTTTCTCCCCTGTGTGGACCCTCTGGTGCCTCTTCAGGTCACCAGCYTGGGTGAAGCGCATGTGACACTGGGGGCAGCTGTAGGGTTTCACCCCTGTGTGGACCCTCTGGTGGATCTCCACCTTCTGGGAGCAGCTGAAGCCTTTGTTACAGAAAATGCAGAGGAACCGTTTCTCTTTAATAWTGCCTGATGTTGCTCCTCCTCCCGGAGCCTGGGCTCTAGCCCTGTCRTTTGAGTTCAATACTTGATCGAAAGGGACGAGGCCGTTTGAATCGGAATGCCCCATTGAGGTGGACACTGGCTCACGATCCCTGAATGAGTGTAAAGGGGAGTGGGTTGCGACTATTGGATTTGTCTCTACGCTTCCCCTGTAATCTAAGCAATATCTGCCCTGTGAGTGTCCGTCTCCTAGGTGACTATCTGGATTCCATGTGGGAGGAACATCGCCCTCCACTTTCACAGTCACCTCATCTACGACCAGACCCTCCCCTTTCTTATTTAGGCACCGTTCAGAGTATACACTACTACTGTACAGGTTCCAGTTCCCTCTAGACAGATCAGTCTGTGTCTCTAATCCCAAGGGCATGTTGCCAGGGTCCATTTCTGTAGTGTAAGAACAAGACGGATCATCAMCGCCAGTGTCTAACACGTCACTATCACCATGGGAATGAACTGTCCTTTGGCTATGGGGAAATACCGGTATATACTCTGAGCCAGGAGCAGGAGGACAGCMCAGTCTCCTCAGCCTCTCTGGGTCTGATCTGTGGTCAGATCCTGTGTGTAAAAGCCTGTGYGTTACAGTTAAAGTCTCGGTGTCTGTCTCTGACTTGAGGATGGCGTTCGGCGTTCCACTGACCTCTGTGATACTGCATTGGGTCTTGGGCTGYGCTGGGGCGGTGGTGGGGTCCTCCGTGGCTACAAGGGGCGCTCCATCCACCCCAGTCTGGATTTCTCTGCTGTGCTGTGGGCACTCATCTCCTTCAGATCTCTCTAGCTTGACCCCAGGACCTGCAGCCTCTGCATCTGCAGACTGACAAGRCGAGAGGAGGTTATACATTAGTTGAGTTGCCATAGGGCCTCACAAGCTCCCTTATGGCAGATAAATGAGGATGTACATGTAAGCAAGTGAATAGCTGAGGGGAGCCTTTCTGAAATAAATGGGCCACATATGATTTGCAAAAGGAACTGTAATTCATTTTTAAATGCAACACTAACCTCTATCACAATAACGTGCTGGGTTGAGGTTCTACTCCCCTCATCAACAGTGATTGGTTGGTCATCTCKCCATGTATTGTGTCCCGCTGGCTTCACAGAGATCCTGTGTCCTCCAGTGAGATGTCCTTCACCTGAGAGAGTGATTGGGGGAAAAGAGGTGGTTAGGTTAGCTACTGTCAATGCTCAACGGTATGTTGTACACTATTGACACGGTCTAGAATTGGCAAGGATGTAAGGTAACACTTCTTATATCTTCTTGATATACTATTTATTGATGTATTATGTTCCATGCATCAAATTGTTTATCAAGGAAATAATAACAAAAGCAGTAAATCAAGAATCTGGTTAGAATATGATAGTGTCTTTGTGCTAGATAGCTAAGTAATTAGGGGAATTAATACATACCATCCAAAAATTGACCAAGATCCTATTTTGGACACCTGAACACATGTGCAGAGGGGCTACAGACTAACACCGGATAATGTGATTTAACCAAAACATTTGGTATCTATTGTACTAGTAGTTACAGGTGTGGCAAGATTTTTCAACTAATCCGGTATTGGCGATACTATCTTCATCCTCAATTAGTGGAAACAGGAGTCTCATAAAATGTYTGTCYGGTCTGTTTGAATTTAGAAAATGCTCCATTATTAAAATAAATCATTTTTGGGGGTCCATTAACTAATCCAACAATGTTCATTCCTGTCTTTTTCAAATCTTCTCTCACTGGTTGAGTTCGTTTTGAATGACCCACCAGAGTTTGGGCATTTTAGACCATTCCATTGGTCCATAAATGAATCTCCACTTACCAGGTGCACCGCCAAGCAAAATTAACTTCACCATTGATTGAGACAGGTGAGTCCACCCCAAACTGTCTAACGTCATGATGACAGACACCGGTCTTGGTTACTTCATGGGCCAAAAATCGGATTGAATTTAGAAAATGTACAGTTTTTAAAATGAAACGGACTCCCTGCAACTGGACACAAACATTTTGTTAGACTCCTGTTTCCACACATCGAGGACGAAGATAGYATCGCCAATACCWGGTGAGATTAGTTCATATCTGGCGACGTTTTGTATAGCCACACCTGTAACTACGAGTATAATGGTCCAAAAATGTTTGGTTGAATCGCATTCATTATCTGGTGATACAATCTGTGCAGAGGAAAACGGGGAGATAGGCACTGTGCTATACACTAGGGGCGACAGGCAGCGCACCCTCGTCCTGCAAAAACGTACCTCTTGCCATTCCTCTGTATCGATCGAGGATCTTGACACTACTGGGACGACTGGTGAGGACGCGCTCTCGCATTGTCCTCTCTGCGCGCTCCCGTGCCACCTTCAGTTCCAGTAGTTTTCTCCGCAATGACCTGTTTTCTTTCTGGCTTTGAGTTATTTCCACACGAAACACTGCATAGTCGTCGTCTACGAGTTTACAGATCTCTGCCACGGCTGCATTTGCTAGCACCTCCATGATGGAGGCTATTTGAGTGTGAAAAACCATACAGTTAGCCATTGTTAGCAGCTAGCGTTATCTAGATAACATCTATCAACCAAGCCCCGTCTCCAACGCGAATTAAAGATGACCTAGGGTAAGAATGTGATGGAGTGCAGTTAAGTCATATTTAGACTTCCTGGGTGTTAACAAGCGACTAAATCACAACAATAAAAACGTACATGTTTTTACCACACTGAAGCAGGCAAGAATAACTAGCTAAGTACTTCCAGGTCACGGATTTTTGGAATCCTTCAGAATAAGAATCCTTTCCTATTACTTTGTACATTAATAATTAAGGCGAAAATGTGCAGAATTATCGATATTTTATACTAGTTATCATACAACCAATAAGTACAAGTATTTCTAAAATATATTTTGATTGTATTTAATTTTATGTTTTCAATCCTAAATGGTCAATGTTTTTTKTGTGTGTGTACTATCATTTATTGCACCTTATGCAGTAAAAGGGGATCCATTTTATTCAGGGTCACTTTAGTTTCAAATCCACAGAGTTAACACCCAGAGGAATTTGCTGCTCATTTTGCGGCCCTTTAGTGGCCAATCACCTTAAATCCAATTATTTTTTTCATATTGGACATACATATTACGGTCCCGCTTTAAATTACGTTCAGTTTATAGCCTYCATAAGCACTACACTGGGCTCCCGAGTGGCGCAGCATCTCAGTGCAAGAGGCGTCACTGCTGTCCCTAGTTCGAATCCAGGCTGCATCACATCTGGCCGTGATTGGGAGTCCCATAGGGCGGCGCACAATTGGCCCAGCGTCGTCCGGGTTTGGCCGGGTAGGCCGTCATTGTAAATAATAATTTGTTCTTAAACTGACTTGCCTAGTGAAATAAAGGTTAAATATATATATTTTTTAAATACATGCTAAAAAGCATCTATAACCATATGTCATTCTTTATTAAAAGGTTCATAAATGTGGCATAACTGTGTGACAATCACCAATGTGACATATGATATAAACATGTGCTWTATAAAGGGTGACATKTTGTGCGGAAGGTCTGGTGGACCAATGCATCAAACTCGGCCTTCATTGGTTAGGTTTAAAATCACGTAAGACAATCAATTGTGGAATTGGGCAGGGTTTAGCCATAATTATGACTTTGTTTAGTGATGATGACATATGTTATACTCWGTAAGGTCACTCCCACTAAGGCCAACTTTGGATGGTTGATATCCCAGGTTTATACAGTATGTGCTGTGTGTGCAATAGCCTAAGGACGACGTTACGCCAAGAAACACTTACCTTGATGAAAGCCCCCAACCGAAAGAAATTGAAAGTGTCTTTCTTCTGGAACCAAGTTACATGTTCCTCAGTACAGAAACACACACACACAACAAAAACGAGCSATATRCRCGGTGCTGGGCCCAGTCAGGTCTTTAACACATTTATCCACTCCCCCACTGAAAGATCAGTCACAAAATGTTGGCAACATTGTAACAGGTTGTAATCAAGCCCTGGTCTCCAGCATGGGAACACTAGAGTAATACCTGGTGCGGTAATTTCAGGTTGGACTACTCCCAAATCTTCTTGGTTCTGACACACACACACATTTTGCAGGTCCATCAACCCATTTTAAATACTTCTCACACCATACAATAACCTGTGGATCATGAGAACCTTCATAAATCAGCAGACTGTAGATAACCTATTTATTGACACTATGTAGTGTCCTGTAATACTTAGTTTGAAGTGAGATAGTCATTCATAACACATCCATAAAGATGCTATAATGCATGACGCTGTATTTAATTTAAAGTCAGACCCCTTTGGTCAKTTATAAGACATACATAAAGCCATAATGATGTGAACACAAATGTATTAACACATAGGGAATTATAACTAACAGCTAAAACAAATACACATTAAAGACATGTTTCAAAAAGTATAATAACGCGATTACATTGAACATTACACAGGGCTGTGAATAGTGTAGCTTGTCAGTGAGCTGGCGGACAAATGGTTCTTGCCTCTCTTCCTGCTCGAGGTACTGCTTGTTGGTTTCAACCTTTAATGTAACAACAAAGAAAGTTAGCAGATCCGTTAGGAAATGCCTTTGTCACACAKCCTGGATAAGGGCATTTCTGTGCTCTGCCAGAAACTCTAAATGGGAAGATGGGGAAACTCCATTCAATTTGTATTATTATATTCCTCTTTCATTTACAAATCTCATGAGGTCGCTGTATATAGGGGGATTTGTATTTAGCTGAGCCTGCTAGCTAGTTACATTTCGAATAGGTAGCATTTGCTGTGAAGTCACCAAAATKATTTGAAATAACRATTTAGGAAGGAGCTACAGTATTTCATCTAAATCAACACTTTACTACAAACTCCACCTTAAAAAAAAGTTAAATTAMGTTTTTCGCTGTCCAGTGGCAGCACAAGTTGGCATTTGATTTGTKAACTCATCACATGTCATGTCAGCAACACTAAAAAAGTACTTCCGTGTCGWGGAAGTTGAGATTTTCAGAATAAAAGTCCCCCACGTAATAGTAGAAGTGTCAACCACTCATATGAAAAATAATTGTCTAAAAAGTTTAACAATGATTTATTTGTTCATATTTAAGTGACATTTCCATTAAGGTCAAATAAATGCCCCCAATGCGAATCACTGTATATGGAATACACATTGGCTTAGAGCATTAACTATTCTGGGTGCCACAGTCAAATAATTGTTGAGAATCCTCAGTAAGGTCTGTAGAATGAACAGTGCATTCGGAAAGTATTCAGACCCCTTGACTTTAAACATTTTGTTACGTTACAGCCTTATTCTAAAATTGATTAAATTGTCTTCACACAATACCCCATAACGACAAAGCAAAAACAGCTTTTTAGAAATGTTTGCACATTTATAAAAAATAAAACTGAAATATCACATTTATAAGTATTCAGACCCTTTACTCAGTAGTACCTTTGGCAACGATTACAACTTCGAGTCTAATTGGGTATGGCGCTACAAGCTTGGCACACCTGTATTTGGGGAGTTTCTCCCATTTCTTGTCTGCAGAGCCTTTCAAGCTCTGTCTGTCAAGTTGGATGGGGAGCGTCACTGCACATCTATTTTCAGGTCTCTCCAGAGATGTTAGATCGGGTTGAAGTCCGGGCTCTRGCTGGGTCACTCAAGGACTTGTCCCAAAGCAATTCCTTCATTGTTTTGGCTGTGTGCTTAGGGTCCTTGTCCTGTTGGAAGGTGAACCTTCGCCCCAGTCTGAGGTCCTGGGCGCTCTGGAGCAGGTTTTCATTAAGGATCTCTCTGTACTTTTCTCCATCTTTCCCTCAATCCTGACTAGTCTCCCAGTCCCTGCCGCTGAAAAACATCCCAACAGCATGATGCTGCCACCACCATGCTTCACTGTAAGGATGGTGCCAGGTTTCCTTTGGGTGTAGATTGATGAGGAAAAACATTTGAACCATTTTAGAATAAGACTGTAATGTAACAATGTGGAAAAAGTCAAGGGGTCTGAAAAATTTCCGAATGCACAGTAGTAACCAAAAGAGAATGCCAAGAGTGTGCAAAGCTGTCATCAAGGCAAAAGGTTTAAAGAATCTTTAAAGAATCTCAAATATAAAATATATTTTGATTTGTTTAACACTTTTTGGGTTACTACATGATTCCGCGTGTGTATATACATGCCTTATTACACAATGTCTGGATGCAATATAATATTCAGAAATATTAAACACAGAAATCTATATATGCCTTCAGGAGAATGCCCTCTCTCCTGTGTGGACCTTCAGGTGCATCTTCAGCTGGTGCTGGCGGGAGAACCTCTTCTCACACATCTGGCAGCTGAAGGGTTTCTCCCCTGAGTGGACTCTCTGGTGCCTCTTCAGGTCACCAGCCTGAGCGAAGCGCATTTGACACTGAGTACAGCTGAAGGGTTTYACCCCTGTGTGGACCCTCTGGTGCCTCTTCAGGTGGCCAGCCTGGGCAAAGCGCATGTGACACTGGGTACAGCTGAAGGGTTTCACCCCTGTGTGGACCCTCTGGTGGATCTCTACCTTCTGGGAGCAGCTGAAGCCTTTGTTACAGAACATGCAGAGGAACCGTTTCTCTTTACTACTGCCTGATGTGGCTCCTCCTCCCTGAGCCTGGGCTCTAGCCCTGTCGTTTGAGTTCAATACCTGATCGAAAAGGACACAGCCTTGTAAATCGGAAGGCGCCATCGACGTGGACACTGGGTCGCGATCCCTAATAGGCACGTTAATTCAATATGTTTTAGAAATGGATTCAGTGCCGTTGTGCAAGATGGCGAAGTAATTGAGGGAAATTATTGCATCCTACCCAAAAACATGACCCATTTCTAGATAAACGCCTAAAATGTCACATGCGCAGAGGGGTTGTCTCGGCCAATGCTAAATGTTACCTCTTGCCATTTCTTTGTATCGGTCGGGGA
>NC_036873.1:3974783-3977494 GCF_002910315.2 Salvelinus sp. IW2-2015
AACGCGTGTAAAGGGGAGTGGGTCACAACATTTAGATTTGTCTCTAAACGTAATCTAAGAAATCTCTTCCCTGTGAGAGTCCTGCACAAGCTGCATTCCATGTGGGAGGAACGTCGCCCTCCACTTTCACAGTCACTTCATCTGCGACCAGACCTTCCCCTTCTTTATCTAGGCACCCTTCAGAGTATACACTACTACTGTACCGGTTCCAGTCCCCTCTAGACGGATCAGCATGTGTCTCTAAATCTAAAGATATGTGCCAGGTTCCATCTCTATAGCGTAAGAACAAGATCGATCATTACCAGTTTGTAACGCGTCACCTGAGTCCGAGGGAATGAACCAGGCTTCGCTTACCGTAAAGTAAATACTTCTGAGCCGGGAGCAGGAGGACAGCCCAGTCTCCCCAGTCTCTCTGTGTCTGACTTGTCGTCAGATCCTGTGTGTAAAAGCCTTTGTGTCACAGTTAAAGTCTCTGACTCTGACTAAGGATGGCGTTCAGTGTTCACTGACCTCCGTGATGCTGTGTGGGAGCTGGGCTGCGCTGGGTGGTGTCGTGTCCCATGGCTACAGCCGCACCAGTCTGGATGTCTCTGCTGTGCCGTGGGTCCTCTCCTTCAGTCCTCTTCCTGCTTGACCCCAGGACCTGCAGCTTGGAATCTGCAGACTGAACGTTAAAGAGGAGTTTATTACCCGTACATAGTTGAATAGGATAAAAATGTCATAGGGAAGTCTCACAGCTCAACCGTGCAGAATAATAAGTATGTACATGTAGCAAGTGAATAGCAGACGGAAGCCTTTCTGAATAAGCAGGACACATTCGATTTGTACTAATATCTGATGTAATACGTTACACTAACCTCTATCACAGATAACATGCTGGGTTGAGGTTCCACTCCCTCTCAACAGTGATTGGTTGGTCATCTCTCATGTATTGTCTTCCACTGGCTTCACAAGCTCTTGGCCTCCAGTGAGATGACCTTCACATGAGAAAGTGATTGGGGAAATGTAACCTTTATTTAACTAGGGAAGTCAGTTTTAGAACAAATTCTTCTTTACACGGCCAAACCCGGACGATGCTGGGCCAATTGTGCGCCGCCCCTATGGGACTCCGCCAGATGGGATACAGCCTGGATTCGAACCAGGGCTGTAGTGACGCTCTTGCACTGAGATGCAGTGCCTTAGACCGCTGCGCCACTCAGGAGCAAGAGGTGGTTAGGTTAGGTACTTTCAATGCTCAACTCTACTTGTAAACTATTTGAAGTTTTAAACTGTCTAGACATTGGCAAGGATGTAAGTGGTAACACTTAGCATAACTTATTGATTATACTATTTATTATAGATTATGTTCCATGCATCATTTGTTTTCACTGAGTAATACACTAGGAATGCAGTTTAATTCAAGTTTTAGAAATGATTAGTGTCTTGTGCAAGATGGCGTAATGTAATTAGGGAAATTATTGCATCCTACCCAAAACACATGACCCATTTCTAGATAACGCTAAATTTCACATGCGCAGAGGGGTTGTCTCGGCCAATGCTTAAATGTTACCTCTTGCCATTTTCTTTGTATCGGTCGGGAATCTTGACACTTCTGGGACGACTGGTGACGACGCGCTGTTTGCATTGTCCTCTCTGCGCGCTCGTGCCACCTTATCTTGACACTTCTGGGACGACTGGTGACGACGCGCTGTTGCATTGTCCTCTCTGCGCGCTCCCGTGCCACCTTCAGTTCGAGTAGCTGTAGTTTCCTCCGTAATGCCCYGTTTTCTTTCTGGCTTTGAGTTATTTCCAAACGAAACACTGCATAGTCGTCGTCTACAAGTTTACATACATCTGCCACGGCTGCACTCGCTAGCACCTCCATGATGGAGGCTATTTGAGTGYGAAAAACCATAACGTTACAGTTAGCCATTGTTAGCAGCTAGCTATCGTTAYCTAGATAATATCAAGTCCTG
This sequence comes from Salvelinus sp. IW2-2015, assembly GCF_002910315.2. Classification (NCBI taxonomy): domain Eukaryota; kingdom Metazoa; phylum Chordata; class Actinopteri; order Salmoniformes; family Salmonidae; genus Salvelinus; species Salvelinus sp. IW2-2015. The sequence continues at coordinate 3,976,739 of NC_036873.1, forward strand.
TCTCCAACGCRAATTAAGTATGTGATTCTGTGCAGTTAAAGTAGTCATATTTTGATTTCCAGTGTGTTAATAAACGTCTAAATATCGACTATAAAAAAACTAACGTGGAAACTCACTGTTCACGTCCGTTTACTTCTTATTCTTTGGTGTCATGGCGTTCACACATTTTGTTTGTGCATGCCGCCACCTACTGTGCGGTAGTGTGTGGTCGATCACGTAACATTTTGTGAAACAAAAATAAAAAAGGAAACATTGCACCACCAATGTTTTTTACACCTATATACCAACTCCCCATTCCACTAATTTGACCCTAACTGATCCTACACCAGGCCAACGGTGTTGTAACTCTTCTGCAGTAAAACCTCATACACCCAAGTATTTCAATGCAGCTGCCAACACATACATTTTCAGTTTTTTTACATTCCAATTCTGCGGTGCAGTTGATAACCATGGCAATGAATGCTAAGAAGAAGCCAACCTTGAGTGAAGCACACATTTGTATCACTATGTATTGGCCTAGGCCTACTACTCACCCTTAACTCATCATCCAGGTTCACTCCAGACCTGACTGCCCTTGACCAGCACAAAAACATCCTGTGGGCGTACGGCATTAGCATCCAATAGCCCCCGCGATATGCAACTTTTCAGGGAAGTTAGGAACCAATATACACAGGCAGTTAGGAAAGCAAAGGCTAGCTTTTTCAAACAGAAATTTGCATCCTGCTTCCAGTTCTCTGCTGCCAATGACTTGGAACG
>NC_036873.1:3981670-4006093 GCF_002910315.2 Salvelinus sp. IW2-2015
AATTGCAAAAATCACTGAAGCTGGAGACCCATATCTCCCTCACTAACTTTAAGCACCAGCTGTCAGAGCAGCTCACAGATCACTGCACCTGTACATAGCCCATCTGTAAATAGTCCATCCAACTACCTCATCCCCATACTGTTATTAATTTTGTTGCTCCTTTGCACCCCAGTATCTCTACTTGCACATTCATCTTCTGCACATCTATCACTCCAGTGTTTAATTGTTAAATTGTAATTATTTCACCACTATGGCCTATTTATTGCCTTACCTCCCTTATCTTACCTCATTTGCACACACTGTATATAGACTTTTTCTATATTGTGTTATTAACTATGTTTGTTTATTCCATGTGTAACTCTGTTGTTTGTGTTGCACTGCTTTAGTTTATCTTGGCCAGGTATCTTGGCAGTTGTAAATGAGAACTTGTTCTCAACTAGCCTACCTGGTGAAATAAAAAATTATCTACTCTCTTCACTGCCTCAACATATGACACCTTCTGTCTTTCTCGCACCAGGCACTTCTGATTCCCAGCAACATGGGCACCCCCATAATTAAGTTTTTCCCCCACCAATAGTACATATTCGTTTGGCCCATGCTCTCCTGCACACTTCACATCTCGGTATCTCCATTCTACACACTGCTGCAAAATGACCATAAGCTTAGCATCTGAAACACCTTAGTGGGTTCCAGTTGCGGTCAGTGGTGCTACCCTACAGAGTGCTGTTGAGGCTACTGTAACATTCATTGCAAAACAGCRTTTTAATCAACTATTTGGTGACATAAATCTTTTTTATAGTTTAATCTAAAAACGTAACTTTTTWAATGTTTCACCATTTTTATTTTTAAGAAATTCACTGGATTTCATTTGGATATTCACAGCTCTGGTGGACATTCCTGCAGTCAGCATGCCAATTGCACACTCCCTCAAAACATGAGACATCTGTGGCATTGTATTGTGTGACAAAACTGCACGTTTTAGTGGCCTTTTATTGTCTCTAGCACAAGGTGCACTTGTGTAATGATCATGCTGTTTAATCTTGATATGCCACATCTGTCAGGTGGCTGGATTATCTTGGCAAATGAGAAATGCTCACCAACAGGGATGTAAACATTTGTGTTCAGGAAATTTCAGAGAAATACGCTTTTTGTGTATATGGAACATTTCTGTTGTTATTATGTCAGCTCATGAAACATGGGACAAACACTTTACATATTTGTTTCAGTATACATTACCAGTCAAGTTTGTACACACCTTCTCATTCGATTATTTTTTATTCTTTTTTTACGATTGTAAATAAGTGAAGACATCAAAACTATGAAATACCACATGTAATCATGTAGTAACCAAAAAAGTGTGAAACAAATCAAAATATAGTTTATATTTGAGATTCTTCAAAGTAGCCACCCTTTGCCTTGATGACAGCTTTGCACACTTGGCATTCTCTCAACCAGCTTCATCTGGAATGCTTTTCCAACAGTCTTGATGGAGTTCCCACATATGCTGAGCACTGTTTGGCTGCCTTTCCTTCACCTTGCGGTCCAAAAACTCATCCCAAAACCATCTCAATTGGGTTGAGGTCGGGTGATTGTGGAGACCAGGTCATCTGATGCAGCACTCAATCACTCTCCTTCTTGGTCAAATAGCCCTTAAACAGCCTGGAGGTGTGTTGGGTCATTGTCCTGTTGAAAAACAAATTATAGTTCCACTAAGCGCAAACCAGATGGGATGGCGTATCGCTGCAGAATGCTGATGGTAGCCATGCTGGTTAAGTGTGCCTTGAATTCTAAATAAATCACAGACGGTACCACCAGCAAAGCACCCCCACACATGATTCCATATGTGTTATTTCATAGTTTGTCATCACTATTATTCTTCAATSTAGAAAATWGTAAAAATAAAGAAAAACCCTGGAATGAGTAGGTGTGTCCAAMCTTTTGACATGTATGTACGTACATACATACATACTAGGAAAGAAGTACTTTGCTCTTGCTTGCTGAATATAAAATAGGCTACATCGTTCACAATTAACTGGCGGGGAAGTTTGAATGGCAAGAGCTTCTCTGGCGGGAAAGTTTGAATGGCGAGAGCTTCCCAGTGTTTTATGTTTACAATGAAACGTGTTACGTCAGAATGCCCGATGTTAAGAATGTTTCCAATAAAATGTATTGAATTAAGTTAGGAAAAACGCTCTATGTAATGAGGAGCAACCAGAAGCTGCATTTGACAAATTTATGAAATTCTTTATTCCAGTTACTAATATGCATGCACCCACTAAGAGAATGACTGTAAAAATTGTTAAATCCCTGTGGATTGATGAGGAATTGAAAAATGGTATGGTTGAGAAAAAAAGAATGKCAAATAAGTCTGGCTAGCAAATGTAAATTGAGAAATCATGTGACTAAACTGAACAAAAAGAAGATACTGTACTATGAAACAAAGAAATTATATAAAGAATGATCGTAAAAAGCTTTGGCCCGCCTTAAATTACATTTTGGACACAAAGGCAAACTCGGCTCCATCMTTCATTGAATCAGATGGCTCATTCATCAGAAAACCCTCTGATATTGCCAACTAGTTTATGTTTTCATTGGCAAGATTAGCAAATTTAGGCATGAAATGGCAACAACAAATTCTGAACCTACACATCCATGCATAACTGGCCAAATTATGAAAGACAAGTGATGGAAGGGGTGTGAAAGGGGTGAAAAAAGTATTGTTGTCTATCAACAATGACAAGCCACCTGGGTCTGACAACTTGGATGGAAAATTACTGAGGATGATAGCGGACGATATTTCCACCTCTTCAATCTAAGCCTACAGGAAAGTGTGTGCCCTCAGGCCTGGAGGGAATCAAAAGTCATTCCGCTACCAAGAAATAACAAAGCACCCTTTACTGGCTCAAACGGCCGACCAATCAGCCTGTTACCAACCCTTAGTAAACTTTTTGAAAAAATTGTGTTTAACCAGATACAATGCTATTTCAAAGCAAACAAATGAACAACAGATTTTCAGCACACTTATAGGCCCCTTACTTTTTTCAATCTTTACTAATGACCTGCCACTGGCTCTGAGTAAAGCCTGTGTGTCTATGTATGCTGATGACTCAACACTATACATGTCAGCTACCACAGCAAGTGAAATTACTGCAACACTTAAAGAGCTGCAGTCAGTTTCAGAAYGGGTGTCAAATAAATTACTTAGTAATATTTAAAAAACTAAAAGCATTGTATTTGGGACAAATCATTCACTAAACCCTAAACCTCAACTAAATCTTGTAATGACTAATGTGGAAATTTTGTAAATTGAGGAGAATAAACTGCTTGGAGTAACCCTGAATTGTAAACTGTAATGGTCAAAACATATTGATGCAACTTTCAAGACGACAGACAATGTAAGTGCAACAACAAAGAATACAAAAAAGTTATCATATTAAAAAGACATTGGATCATACCTGCCGTAAGCTACATATTATACATTAAGTGTGAAACATTACATGAGTATTATATAGAGATGCAATCAATATGATGCGAGGGGAGATTCTCCATATAATCAATAAAAGGTTGCCAAATTCTATAAAATGTCTCCAMCTTATTCCTCAAGCAGTAAGTCATTTTCTCCAGTTGTATACTACTACTAACTTCCGATAGCCACATTGCAACTGGCAGGGAAGAATTCAATTACCATTTCAAGGCAATAGATTTATTGGCAATCGCTAGCAATATTTCTGTTAGCTTTATAGTATGGCTTTGCCTAAGATTGGAATTAGTAAAGTTACCCAGTAGACAGACCTCCTGGTCTAAAGGGAATACAGCCCCATGAATTGAGAATATGGTATTGCATACCCCCTACCAGTAACGGTGTAGTTTTTAACACTGCCAAGTGGAATGGAGGAATGTTCCTTCATCTGAGCCACATGTAAAACACAGGGAGGAGATATCAGGGTTGAACTTGTGCAATCTAGTTGGGGCGATATAGAGCTGATGGAGGAAATTAAACTGGATCAAACAGAAATCTAGACAGCGCAGCCCAGTAATACATTCTGAAATTGGGGAGGTTTAAGCCCCCTTGACCGTAATTAAGGGTCAGTTTGTCCAGGCTAACCCTAGGGGTTTTGCCGTGCCAGATAAACCGCCAGGTCAGCTTGTCGAGAGAGGAAAAGAATGCGTTGGGCACATGGGATGGGGAGAGATTGAAACAAATATAGAAATCTGGGCAGGACATTCATTTTAATTACATTAATTCTACCCAGTAGAGAGAGGTAAGTCCATCCATTTACAAAGGTYACCCTCCACCTTTTGCAACAAGCTGGCCAGATTGAGTTTATAGAGGTTGTTCAGGTTACCATCCACCATTATGCCCAAATATATGAAGCCCATAGGAGACCATCTAAAAGGAAACTTATGCTTGATGGTCAAAGACAGATGGTAAAATTGCACTTTTATCAAAATTGGCCTTATATCCAGATACAGAACTATAATAGGTTCTGTAAGTGAGAGAGGGAATGTTCTGGGTTTGTTAGAAATAAGATAAGGTCGTCTGCAAAAAGTGATAACTTATGGGTATGGGGGCCCACCTCAAAGCCATGTATGTCAGGGCACGTTCTAATGGCCTCAGCCAACGGTTCGATGGTGAGGGCGAAGAGGTGGGGGCCAATTGGGCAACCTCGTCTGTTCCCCCTATAGAGAGGGAAAGAGGAGGAAGTAATCCTATTGATAGCAATCCTAGCTTTAGGAGATTTGTAGAGCGATTTGTTTTTCAAATTTACAAACATGGCGCCTAATGCTTCCTGCCATCCAGGACCTCTATACCAGGCGGTGTCAAAGGAAGGCCCTAAAAATTGTCAAAGACTCCAGCCACCCTAGTCATGGCAAGTGGTACCGGAGCGCCAAGTCTCGGTCCAAGAGGCTTCTAAACAGCTTCTAGCCATAAGACTCCTAAACATCTAGTCAAATGGCTATTTGCATTGCCCCTCCCTCCATCTCTCTTTTACGCTGCTGCTACTCTCTGTTATTATCTATGCATAGTCACTTTAATAACTCTATCTACATGCACATATTACCTCGACTAACCGGTGCCCCCGCACATTGGCTCTGTACTGGTACCCACTGTATATAGCCTCGCTATTGTTATTTTACTGCTGCTCTTTAATTATTTGTTACTTTTATTTCTTATTCTTATTTGTACTGCATTGTTGGTTAGGGGCTCATAAGTAAGYATTTCACTGTAAGGCCTGTTGTATTCGGCACATGTSACTAATACAATTTGATACCAAACTTTTCCAATATGCGAAAGATATGGMCATTCAACCCTATCAAAGGCMTTTTCGGTGTCGAGGGAGACTGCGACAGTGGGTATTTTGTTTTTGTTAGCAAGGTGAATTATATWTTTWWWAAACAGATTATTGGAGGACAATCTATTAATTATGAAGCCAGTCTGATCTGGGTTGACCAACAGGGGGAGACATGACTCCCGTCTCTCAGATAGCATCTTGGTGACCAGTTTACAATCTGTRTTAAGGAGAGAGATTGGTCTATAGGAGGCGCACTTTAGCGTGTTTTTCCCTTTCTTGTGAATTACTGTAATCACAGTTTGAGAGAGACTCCAGAAAGCAGTTGTTCTCCCTGGATTTTTAAGTACCTCCATAAGGTAGGGTACCAACAGCTCCTTAAATTCTTCATAGAACTCTGGAGGGAAGCCATCCTCCCCAGGAGATTTATTAGAAGGTAAAAATGTAATGGCCTCCAACAATTCAGTTACTGAGAACTGTTCACTCAGGCGCTCTCGGTCTACCTCTGACAGGCATGGGAGGTTGAGAGAGGAGAGAAAAGAGTCGATCTCTGATAGATTGTCGCTTGATTGGGAAGTATAGAGGTCCTCATAATATTTCTTAAGTATCATTCAGTAGGGTCGAAAGGTATCTCGTTAGTAAGAGTTTATATAGCATTAATTGTCCTCTTACTTTCCTCTGCTTTCAGTTGCCATGCCAACACTTGGTGTGCTTTCTCTCCAAGCTCGTAGTAACGCTGTTTTGATTTAGCGATGGCCCTCAGCTTGATACGTGTTCAGAGTATTATATTTCAGTTTTTTATTTACCCAAAGCCTGTATAGGTCTTTAGTCGGCCCTCTTTGGTAGGTTTTCTCTAGCTTTGAGATTTCAGATAAAAGGACATTCAGCTCGGCACCGTGTTTTCTCTTCAACCCTTTAGTATAGACAATGATCTGTCCCTCAGAGGCTTTCAATGCGTCCCAAAGAATGAAACTGTCAGGAGCGGAGGGTGTTTGTCTAAGTAAAAATATTGATCTGCTCTTTGATGAACGCACAAAGGAGTGTTCAGGAGTGTAGAGTTTAGTCTCCATCTATGTGCTCCATTTATAAATATATATATAATAGCATAAATATTCAATAGGGTCCAAGACTCCGAATACATATGGCCCTGCACCAAAACAAACCTGCCTGAGGGATCGGACATGGTTTTGCTAACACAGAAGGGGATGTTTACTTATCAAAATTGCAGTTCCTCTTGCTTTGGAGTTAAAAGACGATGCAAAAACTTGTCCTACCCATTCCCTCTTTCATTTATTGTGTTTATTGACTAAGAGGTTTCTTGTAAAACCTTTAATTTCTTAAGGTATGTACATACTCTTTTCCTATTAACCGGGCTGTTAAGACCTTTTACGTTGAATTTAACATATTTTAGTGGATTAAGCATGGGTTGGGTTTCAAATATATGACCAAATGGTAATCTGTAATATGTAAATAGTCAGGTAATGTTTCAACTTTAGTTTGAACACTGAAGTGACCTATGTGTCTCTTTAGGAAGGAAACGACATTAAACAACACACCCACCCTGAATWTCGGRCTAAAACCACAATCAAACATGAAAACAATGTTTACGTACGGTCACTGTGGGGACGATGTCATCGATGCACTTATTGATGAAGCCAATGACTGAGGTGGTGTACTCCTCAATGCCATCGGAGGAATCCCGGAACATATTCCACTCATCCTTTTTTCCACYGCCACCCGATTCAAGTTCCACATCCGCTTCCACCATCTCGCCTATCCACCCCCACTTCCAATTACACTGAAGAGAAAGTATCTTATTGTTTGGTGTCACAGTTCAGAGGTTAAAAGAAAAAGGTATGCACACTATTCTTTGAAATACAGTACTACTTCAAGTCTTCTATAATCAGTATCTTTCAAGCTGAGAGCAAAAAATAATAATGACTTTATTCCATCTACATCACCTCAGTAAGGTAAATATTCAACTGTCTTTGTTCTAGCCTTGATTTACTGTCTCTAAAAACAGTTATTTACATAAGCCTGTTTTTAAATGAGAAGTTAACAAAGGGTATGTGGTCAATTACACTCTTACCCCAAGACCAGGGCTTAACTTTTTGGTCAACCAGGCATTGTGGCAGGTAGATGRAAAAATCTACCAGCCACTCAGRTTATTATCAGACAAAATATTTTTTCGCCATAATTACGTCAACAAACACAAAATAACAGATGACCGTGCTTAATGATTCTAAAACAAAAAATGTATTCGTGGGTATATATTGCTCAATTTCATAATTTTTTGTGACTCGAGTCTTATTAACCAAAATGTGTGTCTGATTTTGTCTGATTTTGGATCTGACTAGTAGTTGACAGCATCTCTTCGCTATCAGTTAAAGCAGCAGACTCAAACTAACATTGAAAAACAACCCACATTGTGAGCAAAACACGAGGACAAAGTCTCACTTTGTAGACTTTAGAGTAAATTAGACCAACTGTTATGCCTGTGCGCAGCGCCTCCAAAAATGAATCTATCAGAACAGTGCACAAAGCTCCAACTCCAGGCAGTGTTGCATCGCGAGGTGGGATATAGATTCCTATTTATTTTTGCGATTAGCAGCTATGAAACAAAACGGCAGAAGTACGTTGAAAACAGCTACTGCAGCATTTCTCTGTTATAAATCACAACTTTCACATGTGCTCATACTTGACTTGTTACTCTTATTTTTATTTGCAAATGCGAATGTAATGCTCACACTGTAGAGCCCTGCAAATTGACCACCCACCCACGTGGCTAGTGAAATAGACATTCTTACCAGCCAATACCTAAATCTACCCACATTTGGCAGGTATTAATGTTATTCCCTGCATAAGACTTCACATGATAACTTTAATATGCCAGATAAAGAATGTTGYCCAGATATCCCCTGTGTACATCTTAAGCCACACTGCTATAATTTCTCCCCATTGTGGACACGCCTATGTCTGATAAGATTAGTCAGGAAGTAAAAGCTCTTGTAACAAAGTTTGCACTGGAAGGGCCTCTCCGTGGTGTGAACGGTCTGGTGCATCTTCACATAGTTCGCCTCAGCGAAGCGCTTCCTATAAGTGGGGCAGGCGTACAGCTTGTYGGCTTCTGTCTGAACACTCAGCCACSCACGTTGTGACCCAATGACACCATAGGTGGTAGAAGCASCTGCCACCACCCTCAGGTGGTTAGTCTTTGAGCTCCCTCCTTGACCTCTAGCCATTGTTTTGGGTGTTGTTGGGATTGTGTGCAGTGTTAAAGGCTAGGTACCTGGGCTTTAGCTCTATCGGTTGAGTTCAATACCTGATCGAAAAGGACGTGGCCATGTGAATCGAGAGGCCCCATCGACRTAGATCCTGGGTTGCGATCCCTGGGCTCGTGTAAAGGGGAGTGGGTGATGAAATGTTGATTTGTCTCTGAGCTTGCCCTGTAAGTGTCAGTCTCCTAGGTGATTATCTGCATTCCATGTGGGAGGAGCATGGCCCTCCACTTTCACCTCATCTACCACTATAACCTCTCCTTTCTTATCTWGGCAMCYTTCAGAGTAYACACTACTACTGTACTGGTTCCAGTYCCCTCTAGACAGATCAGTCTGTGTCTCTAAACCCAAGGATATGTTGCCAGGGTCCATCTCTGTAGTGTAAGAATAAGACAKATCAACCCCAGTGACTAGCACGTCACGATCACTATGGAAATGAACCGTCCTCTGGCTCTGATGAAATACCGGTAAGTACTCTRAGCCGGGAGCAGGAGGACAGCAAAGTGGCCCCAGTCTCTCTGGGTCTGATCTGTGGTCAGATTCTTTGTGTAAGAGCCTGTGTGTTACAGTTRAAGTCTCTGTGTCTGTCTCTGACTTTGGGGTGGCTTTCGACATTCCMCTGACCTCTGTGATGCTGCATCGGGTCCTGGGCAGCGTTGGGGCGATGGTGGGGTCCTCCGTGGCTACAGGGGGTGCTCCAGCCAYACCAGTCTGGATGTCTCTGCTTTGCCGTGGTTCCACCTCTCCTTCAGWCCTCTCCTGCTTGACTCCAGGACCTGCAGCCTCTGCATCTACAGCCTGACACAAGAATAGAGGAGGTTATTATCGGTACATGAGCAGAATTGGATAACAATGTCATGGGGAAGTCTCACAACACAAGCTCCCCTATGGCATATAAATTAGGATGCAAGCAAGTGAWTAGCTGAGTGGAGCCTTTCTGAAATAAACAGGCCACATTTGATTACAAAAGTAACACATTTTTTATGCAACATTATTCAACTAACCTCTATCCCGATAATGTGCTGGGTTGAGGTYCCACTYCCCTCATCAACAGTGATTGGTTGGTCATCTCTCCATGTAWTGTGTCCCGCTGGCTTCACAAAGCTCCTGTGTCCTCCAGTGAGATTTACTTCACCTGAGAGTGATTAGGGGAAAATAGGTCGTTAGCTACTGCAATGCTCAACTGTATACTATACACTAATTTACAGTTTTGACACTGTCTAGAATTGGCATGGATGTAAGAAACACTTCTCATTACTTCTTGATATACTATTTGTAGATCACTAGATTATGTTCCAATCAAATTGTTTCATTGAGTAAATAATAGGAAATGCAGTTAAAAAAATAAATATGCCACATTTTCGAACAAAACATAAATGTATTGTATAACATTTATAAGACTGTCATCTGATGAAGTTGTTTCTTGTTTAAACTAATTTATTTCTCTATTTTGTCGTTTTGTGAAAGCTACCTATGCGTGTGAAACATGGTGAAAATATCGGGTTGTGTGTTTTGCTATTGTGGTTAGCTAATAGAAATACATATTGTGTTTTCGCTGTAAAACATTTTAAAATCGGAAATGATGGCTGGATTCACAAGATGTTTATCTTTCATTTGCTGTATTGGACTTGTGATTCATGAAAATTATATTATATGATATCCCTGTCCTGTTAGGCTAGGCTATGCTAGTCAGCTTTTTTGATGAGGAGATCCCGGATCCGAGGGGGATGAAGTAGAGTTTTAAACACTTGTATCTTAGATCAATGTTTATGATGAGTATTTCTGTAATTTGATGTGGCTCTCTGCACTTTCACCGATGGTTTGTTTGAGACAATGCATTTCTGAACATAACACGCCAATGTAAACTGAGATTTTTGGATATAAATATGAACTTTATCAAACAAAACATACATACATTTTTACATTTTAGTCATTTAGCAGACGCTCTTATCCAGAGCGACTTACAGTAGAGTGCATACATTTTACATTATTATTATTATATTTTTATTTTATTTATTTTTTACATACTGAGACAAAGATATCCCTACCGCCAAACCCTCCCTACCGGCCAAACCCTCCCTAACCCGGACGACGCTATCCAATTGTGCTCGCCCCACGGATCTCCCGGTTGCGGCCGGCTGCGACAGAGCCTGGCGCGAACCAGAGACTCTGGTGCGCAGCTAGCACTGCGATGCAGTGCCCTAGACCACTGCCCACCCGGGAGACTACATGTATTGTGTAACATGAAGTCCTATGATGCCATCTGATGAAGATCATCAAAGGTTAGTGATTAATTGAATCGCTTATTCTGACATTTGTGACTCTCCCTTGGCTGGAAAATGGCTGTATGGTTTTCTGTGACTAGGTGCTGACCTAACATAATCGCATGGTGTGCTTTCGCAGTAAAGCCTTTTTGAAATCGGACACTGTGGTGGATTTACAAGACGTTTATCTTTAAAATGTGTATAATACTTGTATGTTTGAGGAATTTTAATTATGGGATTTCTTTGTTTTGAATTTGGCGCCCTGCAATTTCACTGCTGTTGTCGAGTGGGACGCTACCGTCCCACTTGTACCAGAGAGGTTAAACACTGTTTCCCCTGCTTGTTCAATGAACCAGAAACAATTAATGAACATGCACCGTGGAAAGGTCATTAAGACACTAACATTTACAGATTAGGAAATAGGAATTAAGCACAGTTAGTAAAACTTAGGACACCAAAGAAACCTTTCTACTGACTCTGAAAAACACCAAAAAATAATGCCCAGGTCCTGCTCATCTGCAGAGACGTGCCTTAGCACTGCAGAGAGCTGATGACTGCAGATGTGGCCAGGGCAATAAATTGTAATGTCTGTACTGTGTAGATGCCTAAGACAGCGATTCAGGAGACAGGACGGACAGCTGATCGTCCTCGCAGTGGCAGACCACGTGTAACAACACCTGCAAAGGATCAGTACATCCGAACAATCACACCTGCGGGACAGTACAGGATGGCAACAACAATTGCCCGATTACGCCAGGAACGCACAATCCCTCCATCAGTGCTCAGACTGTCCGCAATAGGCTGAGAGAGGCTGGACTGAGGCTTGTAGGCCTGTTGTAAGCAGGACCTCTCCAGATATCACTGGCAACAACGTCGCCTATGGGCACAAACCCACCGTCGCTGGACCAGACAGGACTGTGCTCTTCGCTGACTCGTGCTACGTGACGAGTCTGTTGCGATTGGTTGATGTGTCGGATTCGCGTTTACGTCGAAGAATGAGCGGGATCTGAGCGGATCGATTTGGAGGTGGAGGTCCGTCATGTCTGGGGCAGTGTGTCACAGCATCATCGGACTGAGCTGTTGTCATTAAGCAATCTCAACGCTGTGCATTACAGGGAAGACATCCTCCTCCCTCATGTGGTACCCTTCCTGCAGGCTCATCCTGACATGACCCTCCAGCATGACAATGCCATCAGTCATACTGCTCGTTCTGTGCGTATTCCTGCAAGACAGGAATGCAGTGTTCTGCCATGACCAGCGAAGAGTCCGGATCTCAATCCCATTGAGCACGTCTGGGACCCTGTTGATCGGAGCGTGAGCGCAGGCCATTCCCCCCATAAATGTCCGGGAACTTGCAGGTGCCTTGGTGGAAGAGTGGGCTAACATCTCACAGCAAGAATTGGCAAATCTGGTGCATTCCATGAGGAGATGCACTGCAGTACTTAATGCAGCTGGTGGCCACACCAGATACTGACTGTTACTTTTGATTTTGACCCCCTTTTGTTCAGGGACACATTATTCMATTTCTGTTAGTTACATTTCTATGGAACTTCTTCAGTTTGTCTCAATCGTGAATCTTGTTATGTTCATACAGATATTTACACTTGTTAAGTTTGCTGAAAATAAACGTTGACAGTGAGAGGACGTTTATTTCAATTGACTGATTTCCTTCTACGAACTGTCACTCAGTAAAATYTTAGAAATGTTTGTATGTTGCGTTATATTCTTGTTCCATATATACTGAACAAAAATATAAATGCAACATGCAACAATTTCAAATATTTTACAGARTTACAGTTCATATAAGGAAATCAGTCAATTGAAGTAGGTTCATTAGGCCTTAATCTATGGATTTCACATGACTGGGAATACAGACATGCATCTGTTGGTTACAGATACCTTAAATAAAAAAGTCATGTATTCTCATTCTTTGAAAAGCCTTCTAAACATCTTAATAGCACTACACCACTTATCCAAGTCCGATGTGTGACAAGATGGGGAAATAAAATGGGATGAGACAAACGTGGGAAGGCCGTGGCGCCGTTTCGGCAACTCCAAATTAGGCATCTTTAAGATGTAATGAGATTATATAAACAGCCATTTCTGCACTGGAAACCAGGATCAGTATCAGGTCTTTGCGTTTATTGTGACATATCGGTGAATGTCGGATCCTTGGCCCATCTGAAGATCTATAAAGACAAAACACACTTAATTTAACACTTCACCAGGCCTTGTGTTATGCCTTGTGAAAAGCCTACAGTATTTTATAATTTACCTAGGTATTTTTGGCAATAGGATAAGCTTTCAAGTTATGCCCACCTGACCCAGATTGCGATCTGTAATGGACCGTTCTTGGATTGAGTAAACAACAGTGATGTGATGGTGGGGATTTAGAGCTGTGTTCCAAGTTTAAATTACTCAATGGCAAAGCAAGGCGAGCAACAACAAAAAAAAAAAATCATAATTGAAAGCTCTTTCCTTGAGTCATAAGATTTCATTAGACAGATGCTGCAAAAAGTACAGTAAATGTAAAATGCACATAAAATCTAGTGTAATATTTGGATTCAGTCTTGTGTCAGGTAAACCGTTGTGTCCTCACCTTGGGTCTGCATTTCCCCATAATCTCCAGTGTTCCCTTTCAATTACTACCATGGCTATGCATATGCTACTCATATTTATTCTGCTCAAAATAGTTAAATTTATCGCTACCCATGTACACGCAATATCCCATTATTATTGAAGATACTAATGTATTCTGTTTTTGAGTTGACGCATATAAACATCACGTCCCATTTACAATAACCCGGATAAACTCGTATCACGGTTATGAGAAATCCGGCTATGGGTTATGTTGATTTTAGACGGGATATGATGGCATGTTTAGCCCCACCTGTTTTGAGCCCCACATTTTTAGCTAAAAGTAAATACATTTTTTTGCCTGTTTTGCATTTTATTTTGGCATTAACACGTGTCACATCAGTTTGCAAACAATGTAAAATATTATACAAAATCATTGAGTTAATAAAGCATCCATACAAACATGGTCTCTTTTTTTCTTTCTTGTGTAAGTCACCTCAAATGCAGGTGTTTCAGTCTAGCTAAGTGCTTTCTGTGGTGGTGGGGAAGCCAGCTTAAAATACAGAGTGTAGGGGTTGGTAATATTCTCTAGTTGCTTCGTGATTGGCTCAGTGTTATGTCACTCATGGGGACACTATGTCACCGCCAAATCTAAGGGTAGAGCTAAAAAATTMAAGCCCCTTGGGTGCTGCCATAGAGTTACATTAGAAGTGCCCATCCAAGAAGGCTCAAGGTCATTGGCCGCWAATAAAATGACATCAAATCACGTTATATCTACAGTAGCTTTGATTGGACTGATCATGTCAACATCATACTATCAAAATCTTAGCTGGCAGTCATCATGAATCAATTCGACAATCTACTGGCAAATCCTTTTTACTCCTTGTCATATGAAGAGAAATTATAGATAAAATGTATCGGTACTCATCGGCCTTTGGACAAACATTACACAAGTTGGAAATCGCAAAGGAGTGGTTTGGAAGGAATCAGTGGCTATCTGCAAGCACTGCAAAGGAATCACTAGCCTGCTATTCAGTGGAGTGGGTGTGTGGTCCCAATTGTCGGAACTCAGGTCTCTTTTTAGAGCTACGACCTGAAGATCACTGACGTCATCATGATTCAACCATGTTTTTTTCAGAGTTCCCAGTTGTCTTGAAAGCACCATAAATCCAGAGAATCACAGACTTTGACAAAATTTGCCCATGAAAGACCGCCACCTTCCTGTCCAAGTGAGATGCTGCTGCATAAATTATGTAATATGCCAGGGAGATATGTATACTGTAGCTAAGAAAGTAATACTAAGTGTATGTTGTGTAGTAAGCTGTTAGTAGCCCATATGCCTCACCCTAATAACTTTTTCTATTTTCACCTCTTAATTTCGTCTACTGTTTTGACTTGGTGGTGCACATGTACCCTATAACCTGTTTTAGAGAAATGTAATCATTGAATATTGTAAGAGCTTTCATTGTCTGCTTATATGCCCTTTATTTATCCTACAGTTCTGACTTGGTGTACAGGGAGAACACTGTAAGAACGGCMCATGTTCAGAATTCTGTCACTGTACATTTCAAAAGTGCTGAACAAATAGTTATATTGACTACATCCGTCCTAGCTCGCTCATTAATGTCTTAATTGAAATCCCCTTATGTCAGTGTTTGTACATCTCAGTTGAAACCACGTCATCCATATCAGCTGTTTTTTTTAAAGGCAGTAAATGAGGTTGAATGAACTGTTTTCGTTGCCAGACAAGGCTCAGMTGATAGCCAGGTGTAGCAGTGGTAAGGTGTTGGGACTGCTGTTGGGACTCTGCTGTTGGTACAGCTTTATGTAGGCCCTAACAGTTTGTGGGCACCGCTTGTCACTGTTTATCACCGTTATAGTGCAATGAATGTATTGTTTAGTGTTGTGTAGTGGCTTTGCTGGCATGCATCCCACCAATTTTTTGTTGTTGTTGTTAGATCCCATCAGTGTCAAGGACAGAAACCTATAGGTTCGAAGGAAGCCAAGGAAACTGAGGCMATTTTTTATTCTAAATGATACACAGGCAAATAAAAAGGGCATGACAACATGATTTCTCATTTATTAACAGATTTGATCACCTATTTTTTAGTACATAAAGGAACAGGTACCACCTGATTATGCCGAATAATGTTGGGGGGGGGGACATTTGTTATGAATAGAACATAGGCAAAACCAGATTCAGAGGGGACATGTAGTGTTACACTTCAATGACAGTGTTTTGGCTATGCTAGCACACCAAACAAGTCTGTATCATGTAAGAATATGAGCGTACCCAGATGCTCAAACGAGGACCTAGTAATCCAAAAAACCCTCTTACCCCAATACACTACACATAACTATAATACACTAAATGACCAAAAGTATGTGGACAACTGCTCGTTGAACATCTCATTCCAAAATCATGGGCATCAATATGGAATTGGTCCCCCCCTTTGCTGCTATAACAGCTTCCACTCYCCTGGGAAGGCTTTTCCACTAGATGTTGGGACATTGCTGCAGGGACTGGCTTCCATTCAGCCACAAAAGCATTAGTGAGGTCCTGCACCTATGTTGGGCAATTAGGCCTGGCTCGCAATCGGTGTTCCAATTCATCCCGAAGGTGTTGAGGTCAGGGATCTGTCAGGCCAGTCAAGTTCTTCCACACCAATCTTGACAAACCATTTCTGTATGGACCTCGCTTTGTGCACAGGGGCATTGTAATGCTGAAACAGGAAAGAGCCTTCCACAAACTGTTGCCACAAAGCACATAATTGTCTAGAATGCCATTGCATGCTGTAGTGTTAAGATTTCCCTTCACTGGAACTAAGGAGCCCAAACCATAAACAGACCCAGACCATTATTCCTCCTCCACCAGACTTTACAGTGGGCACTCTGCATTCGGGCAGGTAGCGTTCTCCCTGCATCCGCAAAACACAGATTCATCCATTGGACTGCCAGATTCATCACTCCAGAGAACGCATTTCCACTGCTCCAGAGTCCAATGGCGGCGAGCTTTACACCCCTCCAGCCGACGCTTGGCATTGCGCATAGTGATCTTAGGCTTGTGTGCGGCTGCTCAGCCATGGACACTCTTTTCATGAAGCTCCAGATGAACAGTTTTTGTGCCGACGTTCCTTCCAGGGGCAGTTTGGAACTCGGTAGTGAGTGTTGCAACAGAGGACAGACAATTTTTATGAGCTATGATCTTCAGCACTCGCCGGTCCCATTCTGTGAGCTTGTGTGGCCTACTACTTCGTGGCTGAGCTTTTGTTGCTCCTAGACATTTCCACTTCACAATAACAGCACTTACAGTTGCCCGGGGCAGCTCTAGCAGGGCAGAAACGTGATGAACTGACTTGTTGGAACGGAGGCATCCTATGATGGTGCCATGTTGCAGGTCACTGAGCTCTTCAGTATGGGCCATTCTACTGCCAATGTTTGTCTTTTGAGATTGCATGTCTGTGTGCTCGATTGTAAACACCTGTCACCAATTTGAAGGGGTGTCCACATACTGGTCATGTAGTGTATGTCAGCTAAATAATGGTTCCCAGATATCCCCTGCGTAAAACTCATACACTTCTATGATTTCTTCCCATTGTGGACACTCCTATGTCTGATAAGGTTATTCTGGAAGGAGAAGCTCTTGTAACACAGCTTACACTTAAAGGGCCTCTCCTTGGTGTGAACAGTCTGGTGCTTCTTCACATAGTTCGCCTCAGCGAAACGCTTCCCACACGTGAGGCAGGCGTACGGCTTGTCGGCGTCCGTCCTAATGCTTGGCCTCCCAGGTTGTGACCCAATGACACCAGAGGAGGTAGAAACAGGAGCCACCGCCCTCAGGTGGTTAGTCTTTGAGCTCCCTCCTTGACCTCTAGCCATTGTTTGAATGTTGTTGGGATTGTGTGCTGTGTTATAGGCTAGGTACTTCTCGTGGTGAAYGTCCATCCTGACCCTGTCTGTATTTGTGTGGTAACCATGAGGTAGCTGAGGAAGGCTGGACCCAGGCTTCCCATGAACCCATTCACCAGGCATTAGACGAGACCCTGAAGACAGACTTCCTGATAGACTACCGCCAGGGGGATCTCCCACCACTCTCTGTGAAGGCTGAAGCCCAGGGTGACCTGCTCTGTTCATCATGGATACTGTGGTGTTTGTATCATAGGAACAGGAGGGTCTATCTCTATCAGCCCCAGGCCCTGCTCCATCCCTACACYGAGACTGTGAAGAGAAGGGTCTGGGCTGCAGACTGTATCCCTGACTGGAGCCTCTGTCTTTCTGATGACCACCAGGACTCAGGTTGTTCAGTCCACCTGTCCACTGGTTGTGTTCTGTGTGGTGGTGGAGTCTCTGTCCCTCTTGGTTTGGTCCTAGTTGCGACTCGGGAAGGAAGAGTGACGGCTCACTGAACCAGGGTCCTGATCCGGGGCCAGGGTTTGTGACCAGCCACCTCAGAGGCCCAGCTCTCCCGTCAGCAACACCGGACATCAGCAGGTCCTCATGGACTGCAGACTGTAAACACAAATTGAACAGAAGAACATATAACGGTTTATATAAGAAACTCTTTGCTGTACACACAGAAACATGATATTATAAAATGTTAACCACAGTCAAGCCCATCTTTAATACTGTGATTTAAGTACCTAACAATATGGAGCCATTCAAGTTTACTATAAAAAAAATGTCACGTGTTGATTCAAGAATTAAGTATAATGTTTTGGTTCGACTGAGATAAGAGAAACTCAGTCCCGCAATAATACAAAAATAACCAAGTCAGTCAGCACAGAATCAATTTTGTATTTAATTTCAACAAAATGGTCATACACTCACAAATGTTGTACTTTTATTACACAAAACGATACGAATCGATGTGAAGTAGAATAACTTTTCTCACTATGGTAACACTTCCGTAAACTGGTAACTCCCTTTGATAAAATTAATTTAGAAT
Source organism: Salvelinus sp. IW2-2015 (assembly GCF_002910315.2). NCBI lineage: Eukaryota > Metazoa > Chordata > Actinopteri > Salmoniformes > Salmonidae > Salvelinus > Salvelinus sp. IW2-2015. The sequence continues at coordinate 4,000,026 of NC_036873.1, forward strand.
ACTTTGGAAAAGGTTCAACATGACATTACACACAGCTTCACTACTTTTATGTCCTGTGAACATTAATTAAAGGTCCAATGCAGCCGTTTTTATCTCAGTATCTAATCATTCTGGTTAACAACTAGTACCTTACTTGGATTGTTTCAAAAGGTCAAAAAGAACAAAAATAGCTTCTTAGCAAAGAGCAATTTCTCAAGGCAGAATTGAACTAGGACTGTCTGGGAGGGGCGAGGGGAAAACTGAAAACTAGCTGTTGTTGGCAGAGAGGTTGGCGCTCTCTTATTGGTCTATACACTAACTTACCACCTGGTGCTGTCACTAGGCAGTCCAAAACTCTATCCCACCAAAACAGCTCCTACACTAAAAGGGTATTATAATTTTCCCAATTTCAAAGTATTATTCTAACCTCAGTGAGAAAATATATCTAAATATCTCACATTTTTGATTGCACTGAGCCTTTAAGGCATGATCATTTCCCCATTGTAAAAGTATCAACCTATAGGGACACACAGTGTCACTTTTCATTAGTGAAGCATTTTTACAGACACCATCACACCAACCATCACCTTATCATCTAYTCTGCCTCATCATACTCATTCTTTCCTCAGTTCTTCTCATCCAGTTCTCTCTACATCCAAAATGAACAGAATTAACTAACTAGTACTACATTACATGTCACTATACTCTATACATGGGCSGTGTGCATTTTCTGCTGGTGTATCCTGAGGTAGCTCCTCTGAGAACCTCTTCCTGCAGTGAGTACAGGCAAACGGTCTCTCTCCAGTGTGGACCTTCAGGTGCATCTTCAGCTGGTGTTGGTGGGGGAACCTATTCTCAGATTGGGGGCAGCTGTAGGGTGTCTCCCGTGTGGACCCTCTGGTGCCTCCAGGTTGAACAAGTCGGAAAAACTGTCCCCGCACAGGTGGCAGCTTAACACCCCCACAACATGATGCTGCCACCCCCGTGCTTCACGGTTGGGATGGTGTTCTTCGGCTTGCAAGCCTCCTTTTTCCTCCAAACGTAACGATGGTCATTATGGCCAAACAGTTTTATTTTTGTTTCATCAGACCAGAGGACAWTTCTCCAAAAAGTATGATCTTTGTCCCCATGTGCAGTTGCAAACTGTAGTCTGGCTTTTTTATGGCGGTTTTGGAGCAGTGGCTTCTTCCTTGCCGAGAGGCCTTTTAGGTTATGTYGATATAGGGCTTGTTTGACTGTGGATATAGATACTTTTGTGCCTGTTTCCTCCAGCATCTTCACAAGGTCCTTTGCTGCTGTTCTGGGATTGATTTGCACTTTTTGCACCAAAGTACGTTCATCTCTAGGAGACAGAACGCGTCTCCTTCCTGAGTGGGTGACGGCTGTGTGGTCCCATGGTGTTTATACTTGCATACTATTCTTTGTACATATGAACGTGGTACCTTCAGGCGTTTGGAAATTGCTCCCAAGGATGAACCAGACTTGTAGAGGTCTACAATTATTTTTATGAGGTCTTGGCTGATTTCTTTTGATTTTCCTATGATGTCAAGCARAGAGACACTGAGTTTGAAGGTAGGCCTTGAAATACATCCACAGGCACACCTCCAATTGACTCAAATTATGTCAATTAGCCTATCAGAAGCTTCTAATGCCATTACATCATTTTCTGGAACTTTCCAAGCTGTTTAAAGGCACAGTCAACTTAAATCAGGTTGGATGGGGAGCATCGCTGCACAGCTATTTTAGATCGGTTCAAGTCCGGGCTCTGGCTGGACCACTCAAGGACATTCAGAGACTTGTCCCGAAGCCAAGGCAACGCAGGAGTGGCTATGTGCTTAGGGTCGTTGTCCTGTTGGAAGGTGAATCGTCGACCCAGTCTGAGGTCCTGAGCGCTCTGGAGCAGGTTTTCATCAAGGATCTCTCTGTACTTTGCTCTGTTCATCTTTCCCTCGATCCTGAATAGTCTCCCAGTCACTGCCGCTGAAAAACATCCCCACAGCATGATGCTGCCACCACCATGCTTCACCGTAGGGATGGTGCCAGGTTTCCTCCAGACGTGACTCTTGGCATTGAGGCCAAAGAGTTGAATCTTGGTTTCATCAGACCAGAGATTCTTGTTTCTTATGGTCAGAGTCTGTAGGTGGCTTTTTGGCAAACTCCAAGCGGGCTGTCATGTGCCTTTTACTGAGGAGTGGCTTACGTCGCCACTCTACCATAAAAGGCCTGATTGGTGGAGTAATGCAGAGATGGTTGTCCCTCTGGAAGGTTCTCTCATCTCCACAGAGGGAACTCTAGAACTCTGTCAGAGTGACCATAGGGCTCTTGGTCACCTCCCAGACCAAGGCCCTTCTCCTCCAATTGCTCAGTTTGGCCGGGCGGCCAGCTCTAGGAAGAGTCTTGGTGGTTCCAAACTTCTTGCATTTAAGAATGATGGAGGCCACTGTGTTCTTGGTGACCTTCAATGCTGCAGAAATGTTTTGATACCCTTCCCCAGATCTGTGCCTAGACACATTCCTGTCTTGGAGCTCTACGGACAATTCCTTCTACCTCATGGCTTGGTTTTTGCTCTGACATGCACTGTCAACTGTGGGACCTTATCTAGACAGGTGTGTGCCTTTCCAAATCATGTCCAATCAATTGAATTTACCACAGGTGGACTCCAATGAAGTAGAAACATCAAGGATGATTAATGGCAACAGAATGCACCTGAGCTCAATTTCGAGTCTAATAGCAAAGGGTTTGAATACTTATATAAATAAGGTATGTTTTTATTTGTATTAAATTTACAAAGATTTCTAAAAACCTGTTTCACTTTGGCATTATGGGGTATTGTGTGTAGACTACTAGGAATATGTTTTGGGGTTGTGACTAATAGTGTTGTTCCCCAGCCCAGAGTTGAGGACGCTGTACCATCCACTGACCTCCACTATCTCGCTCTGCTCAGTGATGTGGTCCCCTGGGCCCTTGGCTGCGCCCATCTGGGATTCCAAGATGGCTGCCCAGTCTCCCTTGTTAGGCTCCAGCCAACCACCTGCAGGAAGAGGTTACAAAATAGACATTTACAAACATGGCAGAGAAAACTCTAAATATGGAGTTTGAGTCAATGTCCTGGTCAAGTACATAAATGATGTGTGTAAACATAARTTGTATTGATTTTATTTTATAAATGAAGAAAATAATAGCCAGGTGCATCACTATTCCAATTGAAGATCTATTACTGTATGTAGGCTATATGTATTTCTCCCTTACCTTGCTCCCCCATTTTTAGTCCACTCAGCAGATCAATGTTCTCTGGTTCGTCTTCTATTGTCTCCACTTTGACTATCAGCAGATCAGGCTTCCCATYCTCCATGTCTACTGACTGTAAGAGATACAGAGTGAGAGGATGTTGGATCAATAMATCTGATATGAGCACCCTGCTRTRGAGMATCTTCTGATTGAGCAATGAGGGATTGCCATGAGTACTATGCAAACATGTTAGTTGACTTGATACGATGCAAACCTGTTAGTTGATTTGATTACWTGACACTCTTTAAAGAGATGAATCAGATGAACTCGTGGATACCATTATTGTCTSTGTGTCCAGTATGCAGGCAGTTAAGAGGTATTCAGCGAACCAATGCTAACTAGCTTGCTAGCTGTGCCCGAAGACTTCCAGTGTTTGCCGCTAAGCTAGTTAGCACTGGTTCACAAAATTACMTCTAACTTCCCTTTAATGGTTTGATAATTCAAAGGCAGGGTACCACACTTAATACAAAATCAATMAAGACCTGGGTCCTTATTCACAAAGAGTCTGGGAGTAGGAGTGCTGATCTAGGATCTTTCCAACTAATCTTATTCATTATTATCTTAAAGGAAAAACTGATCCTATATCACTCCGACTCTGATGCCACATTCAAAACAATTGGGAACTCGAAAAAATATGAAGTCAAATCATGACATTGGTGATCTTCAGATCGGAAAGTCTGAGCTCTTGAAAGAGACCCCAGTTGGAATTTGTGGTTGGATGACCGTTCAAATCGATTTTTCCCAGTCGGAGCTTGTTTTTTCCCCCCAGAGTTCCCAATTGTTTTGGACGCACTGAAGTGGGAAGTCTGAGATTTCCGAGTTCCCAGTTCCGAGTTGTTTGTAACGCGGAATGAGAGTCCACTCTATGGTTCATCCTATGGTACTACAGTCATGAATTTTCTAGACGTGTGTGTATATATATATATTTTCATGGCCAGTCCACAGATTTCATTTTCTGAATTGAACATAATTTCATGGAATGTGAAGTCTATGGCACATCGCATTAAAAGGAAACAAATATTTTACCTAAATAAATTAAAATNAAGTCTGAGCTCTTGAAAGAGACCCCAGTTGGAATTTGTGGTTGGATGACCGTTCAAATCGATTTTTCCCAGTCGGAGCTTGTTTTTTCCCCCCAGAGTTCCCAATTGTTTTGGACGCACTGAAGTGGGAAGTCTGAGATTTCCGAGTTCCCAGTTCCGAGTTGTTTGTAACGCGGAATGAGAGTCCACTCTATGGTTCATCCTATGGTACTACAGTCATGAATTTTCTAGACGTGTGTGTATATATATATATTTTCATGGCCAGTCCACAGATTTCATTTTCTGAATTGAACATAATTTCATGGAATGTGAAGTCTATGGCACATCGCATTAAAAGGAAACAAATATTTTACCTAAATAAATTAAAATGTGTCATAGCTAATGTTCCCTCAGCTGCACGTCCAGCAGCTCCCCAAGACTAACCCGGACGACACTGGGCCAATTGTGCGCCGCCCTATGGGACTCCAATCGCGGCCGGTTGTGATACAGCCTGGAATCGAGCCAGGGTCTGTAGTGACGCCTCTAGCACTGAGATGCAKTGCCTTAGACCGCTGCGCCACTCGGGAGCCCTAATAAGCTAAGCAGAGGGTAGCATCGTTTGTGTGATTCTCTAATAATAGTATGRGAATAATAATGCTTTTTATTKTGTAAAGTGGTTTCTTGCATCAAACRGAACATTTTCAGTCACCTCCTTGTCTGAAGGACAAGTGGATAAACAGGTTAATGTCAGGCCGTGCATGTTTTTTTTAAGTCTCACGGAATGTAGGCATTGAACACCACATGTTGGCTGCTACTGTAGGCTGAATGATAGAATAGCTATTAACATGTTAAAATGTTATGGGATGCATTTTCTCCATTGTTTTTGATGGTAGGTCACTCTGGTAGGCCTACATTATGATCAAATRGCCACAGTAGCCTACATGGCCACTGTTAAACTGTAACYTTTAAAGCAGGTACAGCCTCAGTGTTCAGAGTACCGGCGTGCTGGAAATTGCACAGAATTTTTTATGCTCAAGCTTGCGCTCAGCAGACCTGAAATTTGCTCAGTGCCCAACATTTTTTGAGGGAACATTGGTCATAGCCCTGTTGCAAGAAACTAATTTAATGGGACAAGACATGGAAGAAATTTAAAAAGATTGGGATGGAGAAATACATTTAACATCTTACTCAGCCAAAGCAAGGGCAGTGGCAGTGCTGTTCAAGAATACAGTGGCTTTCACGCTCCACTTTTCAGTTTTTTATACTTTTTTGAAACAAGTTATTTTTTTCATTTCACTTSACCAATTTGGACTATTTTGTGCATGTCCATTACATGAAATCCAAATAAAAATCGATTTAAATTACAGGTTGTAATACATCAAATAAGGAAAAACGCCAAGGGGGGAATACTTTTGCAAGGCACTGTACTAGTAAGCACAAGCTAAAGTCTCAGTATGTTGAGCTCAACGGTCCGTTTATTTTTCTACATGTTATATTGGGCAATGCTCGCGGTTATTTTGTTTTCTTGAGTAAGGCAGCTCCAAAATGCAGGTGTTTCAGCCTAGCTCAGTGGCTTTCTGTGTGTGGGGCAAGCAGCAGAAAATACGACGCTTGCATCGTGATTGGCTCAGTGTTCTGTCACTCATGGACACCATGTCACCGGCAAAGTCTAAGGGGAGAGCTAGAATATCTAGCCCCTTGAGTGCTGCGCTATAGAGTTTATCATTGAGAACTGCCCACCAGAGAGAGGCTCAATGTTAAAATATATGGCCGCAAAAG
>NC_036873.1:4008964-4013464 GCF_002910315.2 Salvelinus sp. IW2-2015
AGTTATATTGACTATGTCCGTACTAGCTCGCTCATTAATGTCTTAACCGAAATGACAGATTGCCTCTTATGCGCTTGTCGTCCCCTTTATGCCATAGTTTGTACATCTCAATTGTCATTAGAAACCACATTTGTTTAAGCAAGCCAGTAATTGCAGCTATATTTTTTTTTTTAACAGTAAATGAAGCTGAATGAACTGTTTCGTTGCCAGACAAGGCTCGCTGATAGCCAGGTGTAGCAGTGGTAAGATGTTGGGACTGCTGTTGGGACAGCTTTAGTAGGCCGTTTGTAGCACCGTTTGTCACCGTTATAGGGCAATTCATGTTTTGTTTAGTGTTGTGTTATGTCGTGGCTCTGCTGCATGCATTCCACTCTTTATTTTTTTTGTTGCCCCACCAAGATTTACATCCAAAATCGACACTGCTCCTTTATATTTTGGCATCATAGTTTGAGGGGTTGCTTTGAATTGCATATTACATTTATGATTGTATATTTTGATCTTCTTTAAGGCCCAGTGCAGTCAAAATTGTGATTTTCCAGTGGTTTTTATATATATATATATATTCCTACTATGAGGTTGGATTAATACTGTTAAATTGTGAAAATAATAATGCCCTTTAGAGTAAGAGCTTTTGAAAAGACCGCTGAAATTTCTGCATGTTTTGGACGGATGGAGTGTTGGCCTGCCTTGTGACATCACCAGGCAGTAGATTAGTTAATAGACGATAAGAGAGTTAGTTTTAACGTTTCCCCCCAGTTAATACTGTACCAGTAGCATTCTTTATGGAGTAGTTTTCAGCCTTGTTCTCTTTCTTACTTTATCTGTCCTTATCCACATTCATATTCGATTAAACCCCTCCTATAACACATGGTATTTCAGGAAATTGTATAGTCGACACTGAATATCAGAAAAAAGCAAAGGCATATCCTCATTAGGACTATAAATATTCACAATGAGCACTTCTGCATTGCCCTAATATAAAAGAGACCATGTTTGTATGCTGCTTTATTAACTCAATGATATATATTTTTTGTACATTGTTTGCAAACTGATATGTGACACGTATTAATGCCAAAATAACATGCAAAACAGGCAGGTGGGGCAGAGCCTGAATGACGGGTCGCMACTGTAAAGGAGGCATGTCACTTCCGGWTATTAAAACATATTAATTGTCATATGTAACAAGACAAACTGGCTCTACACAACAAAATAACTTCCATCTTGGATAGCAATTGATTAAGAAATGTCTCACCCAATACCACTAAGATTGATAGCATACAGAATACTACCTGAATATCTGAAARACCATYCAACAATTTCTGCTTCTTGGAACGTTAAAATTGTTGGAAATAAATGTGCAGTCTCATTATGTACCTCTTTTCAAGCAACCAGCTGGAGTAACCCACAGATATTAACCAATCATAGAACAGTATTGTGGAGAGCAGAGGAGTCTGGTGGGAGGAGTTATAGGTGGAAGGGTTCGTTGTAATGGAATCAATGGAACGGTATCAAACATATGGAAACCACATGATTGACTCCGTTCAAATTATTCCATTCCAGCCATTACAACGAGCTCCTCCCGCCAGCCTCCTGTGGCGAATAAATTGGCTAGAGATGGGAGTTTGKACCGTGTCTGATTTGTATAAAGATGGTCAAATTATGGATCTGAATGAACTGAAGGATTTTAGTATACATTTAGTAACATTTTAGTATAATTTAGATTGTACAGGCTTTCAAGTCAGCAGATAGAACAATTGCATTTAAAAATGATTTGAAYGAATTGGAAAGTTTCATAAAGGATGTTCATTCCAAAAACCACTTAACATCCAGGGTATATACATTCTTAAACTAAAAAACAAGGGTACTACACCCTCCCTTAAGGGAAAWATGGGTTAAAGATTTAAAGATGAATATACAAGAAATGGAATGGAAAAAGGTGTGTAAAACCGTTTTTAAAAGGTGCATAGTTCTAAAACACAAATGGTTCAGATTAATAGAATCAATAGAATTGACTTTACTCCCTGTAAAATATACAAGGCAAAAATGACAACTGACAGCAAATGTTGGCGATGTAAATCAAATAATGCTGGGCTTGAACATGTGTCCTAAATTGGAAGCATATTGGAAAATAATATTCTCTCGATTTSAAGTAGCACAAGAAAATAKACTACACACAAATKCAGCCTTTATCTTGCAGGGAATAAACCACCCAGAAAATACACCAAATGCTTCCATGCTCAGGACACTAACTCTCATTATTAACTGTCATTGTTAAAATTGTCATTTTAAAGCATTGGAAAGGAGCAGCTGCCCTCATTTGCAGAATGGCTCCAAYTGTCAATGAACACGGTCAAATTTGAGGAAACGATTGCAAATGGAAATGGAAAGTAAAAAGAATACGATAAAATATGGGCCAAGTTTGAAGCTAAGGTGTCAAACTGAACAAAAACAGGGGGAAATGTATGCCATTTATAATATGTAATTACTACCAATCATGTGTATTGATACTAATTCATTATACCCATCAATAAAATGTAATTCATACAAATCATGTACATAATGAGAAACTGAACTGCTGGNAAAAGGTGCAGAGTTCTAAAACACAAATGGTTCAGATTAATAGAATCAATAGAATTGACTGAACTCCCTGTAAAATATACAAGGCAAAAATGACAACTGACAGCAAATGTTGGCGATGTAAATCAAATAATGCTGGGCTTGAACATGTGTCCTAAATTGGAAGCATATTGGAAAATAATATTCTCTCGATTTSAAGTAGCACAAGAAAATAKACTACACACAAATKCAGCCTTTATCTTGCAGGGAATAAACCACCCAGAAAATACACCAAATGCTTCCATGCTCAGGACACTAACTCTCATTATTAACTGTCATTGTTAAAATTGTCATTTTAAAGCATTGGAAAGGAGCAGCTGCCCTCATTTGCAGAATGGCTCCAAYTGTCAATGAACACGGTCAAATTTGAGGAAACGATTGCAAATGGAAATGGAAAGTAAAAAGAATACGATAAAATATGGGCCAAGTTTGAAGCTAAGGTGTCAAACTGAACAAAAACAGGGGGAAATGTATGCCATTTATAATATGTAATTACTACCAATCATGTGTATTGATACTAATTCATTATACCCATCAATAAAATGTAATTCATACAAATCATGTACATAATGAGAAACTGAACTGCTGGCATTTCTTTCTCTCCATAACTGCAGTTGYATCATTCTATCAATTACCTATTTATTTGTTTATAGTTTTAGAATTTTTGTTGGGGGGGAGATGCAAAGCAGGGATGAACATTTTGCTGCCGACTAACTGACCTCATTAACTGGTCAACAAACGGGTTAAAAAAAAATCTAATTTAATTCCACAAAATAATGCAAATTAACCTATAGACCGATAAACATGACCGATCAATTGTATTTTCGGCGCTAACCGATTACCGGTCAACCGTTATCCCTAATGCAAAGAAAATAAAGTGTAGAAATGTGCTTTTATCAGTCAACTTTTTTTTAGACCAGGATGAGAGAGAACAATGTTGTCATGTTTGATGTGGTGTTTTGTGTTTGGTTGAGTTTGCTTTTGGCCGATAAAGAAACATGGAAAGCCGATAAATAAAACTGTTGCTGGCCAAAACGACCGGGAGAAAAAAACAACATTTAAAAACCATGCTTTTTATTCATTGATGTGAATACCAGTCGATGTAAATACATTGGACCATCATGCTAATAGTCTATAGGTTCATTTGCATAATTTGGTGGAACTAAATTGGCCTGTGTATTTTCGTTAATCATAATGTATCTCATTTATCCAACACAACAATCACACGCGCACAGCATACAGAACCTATTTTGAGTGGGATTTCTCCTGTAACTTTCTCCTGGTCTAAAACGTACTTTTATAAGCCCATTAATCGCACAAAAAAATCTAAATGCAATTATGTGTTAACAGTTTTAGTGCACGATTAAAAATATCTACTATTTTTATTTCTCAACTGGTAATTGAAGCGCGCACCATTCAAGTGCAGGCAACAGGCTATCAGCGAGTCACCCACCATTTTACAATGTGAGCAGGAGGCAGTATACATTTTGAAAACATACTTAATTGTTTGAAACCTGAATGTTTTATTTCCTATTATGAGGCATGTCTTACCTTGCTTCAAAGTAGCCTATAGGCAAAATCCGACCTTGGAAATGTGGAGGCTTTTCATTTTTTTAAGACTTCCTACTCCGCGCGTGAGTTTCAAGTTAGGGGAAGCTTACAATTTATCCTACCWTTTCTACAGTTCTGGTGTCAGTGACTGCCAGTGACTGGTGCCATGATTTTCTTATGCGCATTTTCGTGGAACAGTTTAATATCAATAACAACGTTTTGGTTTCTCAATCATTGTCACGTGGTTAATCATAAACATCTGAATTAAAATGATAAAAATCTATAAGTTAAAAGTCAACTAATGCGAGATCACCAGTCTCTGCCATATGGACA